>NW_007048029.1:64329-65816 GCF_000164805.1 Carlito syrichta
CGGGGTGGGCGTGGACCGGAGTTCAGACCCGCCACTCTTGAACTGCGGGTCCTGGACGCGCCGCCGAGTTCAAGGCCAAGTTGGGGGCTGGAAGCTGCGGGGCGCGTGGAGGCGGAGGAGGCAAAGCGCTGGCCTCCAAAGCGGCGCGGGGTTCTCGCTTCTTTTTCTTCTAAAGAGAGAGGTCTCACTCCCATCAGTTTAATACCCTGTGTCCGAAAGGTCAAAGTCTTCAGCGTACTTGGGAGAGACAGGTTTGAGTGTGAGTCTGGTTTTGTTGATCCATGTGTGACCTCTTTGATCCTCAGTTTCTTCATCTGTAAAATGGAGAGTTGGCAATTTATCGTAAGGCTTATGGCTAAAGGACCCAGTGCCTGGTCAGTAGGAATTAGTGGCAGGTAATATTCGGGGAATAGGATTTAGGACAGAATGAGCTAGAGGACACATTCATTCACACTCTGAATACATGTACATATCCTTAAAGGCATTTCAGGCTATTTTTCTAAACAAAAACTCAGGTCAATATCTGCTGGGTTACCAAGGGAGAAACGCGGGTTTAGAGGAAACTTAAGCTTACGTTTCTTGGGCTTAAACTGATGCTTAGAAACACCTGACACTTCTTGGGAAATTTGTGAGTGCTTTATGGAAACCTGTTTAGCAGAGAAGGAGGGGCCTCTGGAGACCTGGAGATAGAATTTACTAGGAGGGGAGAGGGATCCAGGCATGGCCAGCTAACTCTGATGTTCATTCCAAGGACAGCCTATTGACTCTGCCTTGTGGTCGAGGCCCCTCAGGATATGTGCCTGAGCCCTGTGGGGAATGGAAGGGCTGTTTGAAGTCTCCATGAAGTGTTGGCACACGGGCAGTCCTGCTTGGGCACCGCTCTGATGGAGTATAGTACAGCTCCTCTTGGCAGCTGAATGGGTACAGCTTCCATCAGCTGAAGCAGTAGGCAGTGGGAGCTGGGGGACCCAGCAGTAAGTGCATGGTCACGGGCTGTCCCGAAGGACTGGGGTGCCTCATGAGAAGTATCAGAGAAAGGAGGTGCCTGGCAGACCTGCGGTTGTTGGTGAGCACAGGTCAGGCACACCCCAGGGATCCTCAGAAAGACCTGGGGTACTTGACAGTGACCTTAGAGCCTGTGAGAATTGATGGAGACAAGAACCAGGGATGTTCTGGTTATTGCTATTAGTATCATCCCATTTTCCTCTCAGGCTTGTGAGGCCTTGAGCATACCAAGGGTATATACCTGTAGGCCCCAACCTCAGGGTGTTTCTTGTCACTTTGGGGCTGATAGTTCCAAATCACTTACTTCCTATCCCATTACTCTTTTATTTTTTTTTAATCAATATTTTTTATTATGATTTTGTGGGGTACAGTTAAGGGTTAGGTGTACAATTATGTTTCATTCAGGCACCCTGTTGATAAGAGGTGTTTTCCCATCCCCAGACAGATATTTGCGACTGTTAATCCCATCCCCCTCCACCCCC
>NW_007048029.1:66353-94440 GCF_000164805.1 Carlito syrichta
GTTCCCTTTTCACCACACCCTCTCTAGCAGCTGTTATTTTTTGAGTTGTTGATAACTGCCATTCTGACTGGAGTTAGGTGGTATCTCAGTGTGGTTTTGATTTGCATCTCCCTGATGATTAGTGAGGTTGAACATTTCTTCATGTGTCTGTTGGCTGCTCGGATGTCTTCTTTTGTGAAGTGTCTGTTCATGTCTTTTGCCATTTTATAATGGGGTTGTTTGTTTTTTTCTTTTCAGCATGTTTGAGTTCCTTGTAGATCCAGGAGGTTAAGCCTTTGTCCGACCTGGAGTAGGCAAATCCTTTTTCCCAGTCTGTAGGCTGTCTCCCTGCTCTCTTGATGGTTTCTTTGGCTTTGCAGAAGGTTGTCAGTTTAATAAGATCCCACTTGTCTATCTTCTCTCTTATGACCTGTGGGTTTCGGGTTTTGTTCAGAAATTGAATGCCATTTCCGATTTCTATAAGGTTATTTCCTTCCTTTTCTAAGGTTCTTATGGTTTGAGGTTTTACATTTAGGTCTCTGATCCATTTGGAGTTAACCTTTGTGCATAGGGATAGATAGGGGTCCTGTTTCAATCTTCTGCATGTGGTCAGCCAGTTTTCCCAGCACCATTTACTGAATAGGTTCTCCTCTCCCCAGTGGTAGGTAGTGGGGGCTTTGTCGAAGATGAGTTGGTTGAGAAATTGAGGTTTTGCTTCTAGAATCTCAATTCTATTCCATTGATCTATATGCCAGTTCCTGTACCAATACCAAGCTGTTTTGATGATTGTAGCTTTATAGTAAAGTTTGAAGTCTGGTAATGTGATACCACCTGCTTTGTTTTTTTTTTTTGCTGAGGATTGTTCTGGCTATTCTTGGACGTTTGTGTTTCCATATGAATTCCTGTGTTGTTTTTTCCAGGTCTGAGAAGAATGTTGCTGGTGATTTGATGGGTATTGCATTGAATTTGTAGATTGCCTTAGGTAAGATGGACATCTTCACAATGTTGATTCTTCCAATCCATGAGCTTGGGATATTTTACCACTTGTTTGTGTCATCTTTGATTTCTTTGAGATGTGTTTTGTAATTTTCATTGTAAAGGTCTTTCACATCTCTGGTTAGGAAGATGCCAAGGTATTTCATTTTGTGTGTGGCTATTGCGAATGGAATTGTGTTTTTTATTTGGGTTTCTGTTTGTTTATTATTGGTGTAGAGAAATGCGATTGTCTTTTGTACATTTATTTTGTATCCTGAGACTTTGCCAAAGGCCTTTATCAGTGTAAGGAGGTTTTTGACAGTTTCTCTTGGGTTTTCAAGGTACACAATCATATCATCTGCAAAGAGAGATAACTTGACTTCCTCTTTTCCTATTTGAATACCCCTGATTGCCTCCTCTTCTCTGATTCTGATCGAACCAGGACTTCCAATACCATGTTCAACAGGAGAGAGAGAGTGGGCATCCTTGTCTAGTTCCAGTTTTCAGGGGAAATGGTTCCAATTTTTGTCCATTTAGGAGTATGCTGGCTGTGGGTTTCTCGTAGATGGCTTTTACTATTTTGAGGTATGTTCCCCATATGCCTAGATGTTCGAGGGTTTTTATCAAGAAGGGGTGCTGGATTTTATCAAAAGCTTTTTCTGCATCTAATGATATAATCATGTGGTTTTTGTTTTGACATCTGTTGATGTATTTAATTACATTTATGGTTTTACGAATGTTGAACCAGCCTTGCATCCCAGGTCTGAAGCCTACTTGGTCATGATGGATGATTTTTGAGATGTATTGTTGAATCCTCTTTGCTAGGATCTTGTTGAGAATTTTAGCATCCATGTTCATCAAAGATATTGGCCTGTAGTTCTCTTTCTTTGTTGGATCTTTACCTGGCTTGGAAATCAATGTGATGTTGGATTCATAAAATGATTTGGGGAGAGTTCCATCTTTCTCAATCACCTGGAATACCTTTAGTAGGATTGGTATCAGCTCCTCCTTAAATGTCTTGTAGAATTCTGCTGGAAAGTCATCTGGACCAGGACTTTTTTTTTGTACGTAGTTTTCTCATTACATAGTCGATTTCCTTGATTGTTATTGGTCTATTTGGGTCTCAATTTCTTCTTGTTCCAACCTAGGTAGGTTATGTGATGTCAGAAAGTCCTCCATTTTCTTAAGGTTTTCAAGTTTGTTTCCATATAAGTGTACGTAGTAGTCTCTAATGATCTTTTGTATTTCTTCAGGGTCAGATGTGACTTCATCTTTTGTGTTTCTGATTGTGCTTATTTGGGGTTTTGTCTTTTTTTCTTGGTCAGTCTAGCTAGGGGACCATCAATCTTGTTTATCCTTTCAAAGAGCCAGTTTTTTGTTTTATTGATTTTTTGTATTATCTTTTTGTCTTCTATGTCCTGGATTTGGGCTTTTATTTTGGTGATCCGGATTCTTCTGCTGAAATTAGGGTTTTGGTGGTCTTGCTTTTCCAACTTCCTTAGGTGGCTTGTTATGCTATTAATTTGTGTTCCTTCCATTTTCTTCATGTGTGTTTGTAGGGTTATAAATTCCCCTCTTACTACAGCTTTCAAGGCATCCCAGAGATTTTGGTAATATGTTTCTTCATTTTCATTTGTTTCCAGGTATCTTTTGATCTCTGTTTTGATTTCATCATTGACCAAGGAGTTGTTTAGCATCATGCTGTTTAGTCTCCATGTCTTTGTGGGTTTTGGGGGGACTTTGTTGGTGTCAAAGTTTATTTCCATTCCACTGTGGTCCGAGAAGGTGCATGGTAGAATTTCAGTCCTTTTAAATTTGCTTATGCTTGATTTGTGGCCAATTATATGGTCGATCTTAGAATATGTTCCATGTGGTGATGAGTAGAATGTATATTCTGTGGTCTTTGGATGGAGTGTTCTGTAGGTATCAATTAAGTCCATTTGGTCCAAAGTCACATTGAGGTTCCGGATCTCCTTGCTGATTTTTTGTCCTGATGATCTGTCTAGGGTTGTGAGTGGGGTATTAAAGTCCCCAGTTATGATGGTGTTAGAGTCAATATCTTTCTTTAGTTTTCTTAGAAGTTGCTTTATGAAAGTTGGCGCACCTATGTTGGGTGCATATATGTTTAGGATAGATATTTCTTGTTGATGGATTGAGCCTTTTATCATTATGTAGTGGCCTTCTGTATCTTTTTTGATTTTTAATAGCTTGAAGAGTATTTTGTCTGAAATTAAGATCGCTACTCCTCCTTTCTTTTGTATTCTATTCACCTGAAAGTTTGTTTTCCATCCTCTTACTTTGAGTCTGTGGGTGTCCTTTCTAGTGAGGTGAGTCTCTTGAAGGCAATAGATTGTTGCCTGATGATATTTTATCCATTTTGCCATTCTATGTCTTTTCAGTGGTGCATTTAGTCCATTCACATTTAGGCTAATAATTGAAATGCAAGAGTTGATCCCTGTCATAAGGTTCTTACAGAGTTGTTCCTGTTTGTTTGTTGTCTTTCTTTGGGTTCTGGAGTTGGCTCATGCGTGTTTTTAATCTTTTGCCTGTACTCTTGTGAAGAATGTTGTTGTTCTTTTTTCTTTTTCTTCTGTGTTCAGTACTTTCTTAAGTGTTTCTTGTAGAGGTGGTCTGGTGGCAGCACAGGTTCTTAGGGATTGGATATCTGGAAAAGATTTCAATTCTCCCTCACTAATGAAGCTTAGTTTGGCTGGGTAGGTTATTCTTGGTTGAAATTGTTTCTCTTTTAGAACTTTGAAGATAGGGCTCCAGGCTCACCTAGCCTGAAGTGTTTCTGTGAATAAATCTGCTGCTATTCTAATTGGTCTTCCCTGGTAGGTAGTCTGGCCTTTTTCTCTTGCTGCCTTTAGGATTTCTTCTTTTACAGCTACTTTGTTTAGGCGAATTATTATGTGTCTGGGAGTTGGTCTTCTCTTTTGTTGTCTTGCAGGGGTTCTCTGAATCTCTTGTGTTTGAATTTTTTCATCCTTGATGAGATGAGGGAAGTTTTCTTGAATGATTTCATGAAATGTTTGCTCCAGTGTGACCTCTGTTTCTCTCCCTGCCTCAGGAAGCCCAATTACTCTTAGATTTGGGCTCTTGAAGTGATCATTCATCTCTTGCAGGTTTTTTTCTGTCTTTTTGAGCTTCTTTTCTATGCTTTTAACAGTTTGGGTTAGTTCTTTGTTTTGGTCTTTGAGCTCTGAGATTCTTTCTTCTGCTTGGCTAATTCTGCTTTCCATGCTTATTAGTCTGTTATTCATTTCCATCACAGTATTCTTTACTGCTGTTATTTCTGACATCAGCTCCTTCGTATTTTCTCTTGTCTCTCTTCAATTTAAAAAATTCTCTCTATTAATGTCTTGATGTCTGGGTTTGTTGCATGTGACCAGTCCTTCTGGGAGCTCTTCATTGTTTGTGTTCCAGAATCTGTTTTCTCAGTGTCTGATCTCCCAGGGGTCTGTGTGAGACCTATATTCTTCTTTTGGGTTTTCTTCATTTGTGCAGTTTTTTTCCCCCTCCCTACTTTTTCCTTCCCTCCATGACACCGTCTTCTTTAATTCTGTTATTCAGGGTTAGAGGGATTTGTTTTATTTCTGTCTGTTCAATCTCCTATTCTTTATGTATGCCCTCTTACTTTGTTCAATTCCGGAGTTGCACTGTAGGTTGGGGGTGGTCCTTTTTGCAGTTTTGAGATTTACTTAAGGGGGGAGCTGTGATTCAAAATCTATCTCCAGGTCCTGGTATTCGCTGACAGGTGTGTGGATAATCTGGAACCCACTTCCCACTGCCTTGGAATCTGTCCGTGCAGTGGGGCTGTAGGTTTACTCCATGAAATAAAATGTGGTTAGCAGAGGGAAGAGAATGGAGCAGACTGTGGGTTGAAGGGGGGGTGTATAGATAGAGGAATAAGGGAGAAACAAATGGGTGTGCCAACAAATGGAGAGAGACCTATACTGAAACAGATAAAAACAATAGACCACAGCTACAGATGAACCAACTCCCATATAAAAAAAATAAAACATATAATAATGCTAACATACAAGCTAACCAACCACCTTATTGGTGTGCTGTTCCTCTATACAAAGATATGGTTTACAGAGAGAAGAAAAGAGAAGAAAAGATGAGGAAGAAAGAAAAAAAAAAGGAACAATACAGTAGGAAGAGAATTAAGTCATTAAACTAACAGAATCAATCAAGCACACTCTGAGACTTTTCGTTTAAGTCCAATGTCCTGTCAGTTCTGATTTCTAGCTTTCTTTTCAAACTGGTAAGTTAGTTTGCAGTAGGGTCAGTTGCCCCTGGTCTGCTGTGAAGGACAGTGCAGATCACCCTCTGTTCACCATTCTGGCCTCTGTCTTTTTCAAGCTTGTGTCTCCCGTTTCGGTGTTGTTATCTTGAATCGCCAGCAGGTGGTGCCATCTCAGCAGCTCGCCCCAGAGGTGGTGGGGCCAGACAGGAACGGCAGAAGCTGGAGATGGAAGCCTGCCTGAGGGCACACGGGGAGGAGACCTACGGCAGGCAGGATGTCACGGTCACAGGAGAGGTGGCAGTGATCCCAGCAGATCTTCCCTGCAGGGGCTTCAAGGACTGAAGTCGTGGATCCCTTCAGGCACGGGTGGCACGATGTGCTATGGCTGCCACGGAGGCTGCAGCAGTGGCACCCCCCTCCCAGGCGGCTGCTGTGTCTGCGCTGCAGTGGCTGTCCAGTCCACTGTGATGCCCCAGCGATGGCAACAGCCGAGCTCCATGTGAAGAGCAGGCTGCGATGTTGGGGTCTGCAGCGCCTGGGGAGAGAGCCAGAGACCCACTGCAGTACTCCTTTGCAGAGGGTTTCTCAGACCAGGTTGCCCTGTCGCCATCTTGCCAGAAGTCCTCCGAAAGTGCAGCTTTCATTGAGAGGGATAAGGATATGAAAATTGCTCAATACTATGGCTACAAATAAAAGATCTGCCAAGATTGTTGGTATCATTTTGGGTACTTGCTGGTTTTCCACATATACAATGATAGATACAAATCTCTCAATTTATTTTGATATGTTTAAAGCTTAATAAAACTAAAGAATGTAACATAATTGATCAGTATATGACTAATAAAGGTGACTTTTGAGTTTGGCAAGTCTCTTAACTGTGGTTTTTCTTTTGTTATTATTATTAATTATTATTATTATTATTTGGTTTTTTCCCTTTGGTAAATGTGGGAATCAAAGGCTTCATCAGAAAGAACAAACTGAAAGTTGGATTGGAAAATACAGAAGAGGGATGAGAACTGAGAAAGGAAGGAGCCTGCTCCAGGAGTAGAATGGCCAAAAGGAGAGAAATTTTGTGGTCTTACAAAAAGAATCAGAAATGGGAAAAATGGCAGAAATTAGAGGCAGACTGAAGAGTAACATTTGGATAAAGTTGAAGATTGCAGAAGCTGAGTCTGTGTTGACCAGAAGAATTGTAAACAAAATTTCTCATGGAAGATGGCCTTATATTTTATAGCCTACTAGGTAACTATTTTAGAAAAAAAGATTTAGGATCTCTAAATGGTTTGGGCTACTTTGGCCATATATGTTTATAGCCGGAAAAGGTGAATACAAAACAGGGAAATTTACCAGGGGTGTGGCAAGAGCCCACAGCAATTCTAGGGCAGCTATAACCTGGGGTTTCAACAGAGCCAGACTAGGGGCTGGAGTAAAAGTAACAATTTATTCATCTATGACCAGGCCAGCAAAAAGCTGAGTTAACTTTCAAGCCAACCTGCAAATCTTGTATCACTGTGTCACTTTACTAGTGAGGTTCAACAATGGGCTGTGGTCACACTGCATGCAAAGAGGCAAGGCCACAACGCGAGGCCTATGGGAGCCCCCAAAGTCCTCAGTGGTTTCAAGTAACCATAGCAGCCAACCTGGTTTTCAGAGCAAACCATGCAGAGGTTACCAGCACACAAGATGAAACCTTTAGAAGGGTTTACATATTAAGTTGAGGGGCTCCCGCCATGTCCCCCTCCACAAACATGGCACGTGCAGCCTTGTTGCACTGTCACCATCAACCAAAGTGCACAAGAAAAGTTGGCTCAGGGTGGCACACTGGGTTGCCCTAAGAGCCACAGGATGCAGGTGTGCAATGACCTAGAGGTGCTCCTTGAAGGGCCTTGAAGCATAGAGGGGAGGAAGAGAGAGTTGGAGGAAGAGAGAGTTGGGAGGAGGACAGAAAAGGAATGGAGGGGGCAAAGGGGAAGATGGGGTAGCACATCATCACCATGGGAAAATCAGTAATTTACTATTGCAAAATTATTATTACTATTATTATTATTACTGAGTTGGAGTCTCACTCTGTGGCCTGGGCTGGAGTACAGTGGCACGCTCAGGGCCACCCCAGTGTCTACTTGCTGAGCTACAGTGATCCTTCCATCTCAGCCTTCCAAGGAATTAGAACTACAGGGACAGGCTACTACGCCTGCTAATTTTTTTGTTTTATTGTAGAGACGAGGTCTCGTCTAGTTGCCCGGGCTGTTCTCGAACCTGTGGGTTCAGGCAATCCCTTCACCTCAGTCTCCCAAAGTGCTGGGATTACAGGCTGAGTTACTGAGCCCAGCCTCTTACTTGTTTTTTAAGACATTATCCATTATCTTCATTCATTCATGTTCTTTTTAGGTTTTTTTTCCCCTGTGTGCTGGAATTTGTACTTTTATTTTTTTACTTATATTATTTTTTAATAACTTTATTATAGAGATGTGGGGTTCAGGTTAACATTAGGTGCATAAATAGTCTAAGTGCACATGAAGCTTTGGCCTCCAACTGGTCCTCACTTTCCCTGGTTTAGGACCAGGTTTCCTTTACATTGTTACACGCCCCCTTCTCCCTCCCTCTCTGGCATCGTTCTGTGACTGCTGATCCCTAATATGGGCCTTTTTGATTAATGTTCAGGTTCTAATTGTGGGTAAGAACTTGTGATATTTAGTTCTTTGTTTCTGTGGTAGATCACTAAGTATAATGGTGTCCAACTCCATCTAATTTATTGTGAAGGCAATGATTTTGTCCTTCTTTATGGCTGTGTAATACTCCAATGTGTATCACATTTTCTTCACCCAGTCCACTTTCAGTGGGCAGTAGGGATGGTTCAGTGTTTGTGCTATTGTGAATTGTGCAGCAATAAACAAGCATGTAGAGGTGTCTTTTTCTGTAGAATAATTTATGCTCCTCTGAGTATATTCCCAGAAGGGGGATTGCTGGACCATATGGAAATCACCACACTATTTTGCATAGAGGCTGAACTAGTTTTCACTTTCACCAACAGTGTAGAAGTGTTCCCTTTTCTCCATACTCATGCCAGCAACTGTTGTTTTTTGATTTAGTGATGATGGACATCCTCACTGGAGTTATGTGGTATCTTAATGTGATTTTGATTTGTATTTCTCTGATAATTAGTGAGGCTGAGCATTTTTTCATGTATCTGTTGGCTACTAGTATGTCTTCTTTTGAGAAGTGTTTATTCATGTCCTCTACCCACTTTTTAATAGAATTGTTTATTTCCTTTCACCTCATTTGAGTTCCTTATAGATTCTGATGTTAGGCCCCTATCAGATAAATAATTAGCAATTTTCCCCCATTCTGTGGGTTGTCTCCCCACTCTCTTGATGGTTTACTTTGCTGTGCAGATGTTTTTCAGTTGGATGAGGTCCCACTTGTCTATCATAGTTTTAATTAATTTTTAAATTTATTTTTTATTATAAAGATGTGGGGTAGAATTCAAGGTTAGGTATACCAACATTGATCATGCAGGTACCCCTGTTGAGGTATGACCCTCCCTCCCCTAGCAGTTTCCCTCAACTGCCAATCCCATCCCCCATCCCCTGACAGTTTCCCATTACTGCCAAGTGCTTGCTTATAGTATTATAACTGTTCAAGAACTGCTTATATCATAGCTTTTATGGCATTCACTTTTGAGGACATGATCAAAAATTGGTTGCCTACTCTAATGTGCATAGTGTGTTTCCTATGTTTTCTTCTAGGATTCTTATAATTTTTTTTAAATTGGAGTCTCCTTCTAATGTCCAGGCTGGAGTGCAGTGGCAAGTTCATGGCTACTGCAGCCTCAGCCTGCTGGGCTCAGGCGATCCTTCTGCTTCAACCTTCCAAGTAGCTGGAACCACAGGTGTGTGCCACCACACCCAACTAATTTTCTGATTTATTGTAGAAACGAGGTCTCATCATGTTGCTCAGGCTGATCTTTAGCCCCTGTCTCAGGCAATTCTCTCACCTCCGCCTCCCAAAGTGCTGAGATTACAGGTGTGAGCCACTGCACCTGGTGATTCTCATAATTTGAAAATTTACATTTAGGCCTTTGATCCATTTAGAGGTGATTTTTGTATATGGTGACAGGTAGGGGTCCAGGTTCATTCTTCTTCATCTGGTCATCCAGTTTTCCTAGCATCGTTTACTAAACAAGGTCTCCTCTCCTCAGTGGGTGTTTTTAATGGCTTTGTCAGAGTTGGTTGACAGATCAAGTTTTTCTTCTGAAATCTCTGTCCTGTTCCATTGGTCTATATGCCTGTTCTTGTAGCTTTTCATTATTGTAGACTTATAGTAAAGTTTAAAGTCTGAAAGTTTGATACCTCCCATTTTTTTCCTTTTACTGAGGATTGTTTTGGCTATGCATGCTCATTTTTGTTTCCATATGAATTTCTATATTGTCATTCTCAGGTCAGAGAAGAATGAAGTTGGTAAATTAATGGGTATTGCATTGAATCATAGAATACTTTGGGTAGGATCAACATCTTGACAATATTGATTCTTCCAATCCATGCCCAAGAGATGTTTTTCCATTTGTTTGTGTCATCTTTGATTTCTCTGAGCAGTGTTTTGCAGTTCTCATTATAAAGGTCTTTTACTTCTCTGATTAGGTAGATGCCAAGGATTTTCTTTCTTTCTCTTTCCTTCTTTCTTTTCTTCCTTCTCTTCCTTCTCTCTCTCTCTCTCTCCCTCGCTCTCTCTCTCTCCCCCCTCCCTCTCCCTCCCTCTCCCTCCCCTCCTCTACTTTTGTGGCTATTGTGAATGAGATTGTACTTTTTAATTTGTTTCTCTGCTTGTTTGCTACTGTTGTATAGAAATGGAACTGTCTTTTGCACATTGATATTGTACCCTGAAACTTTACCCAAGTCATTTATCAATGTGAGTTTTTTTTTAATGGATTCCCTTGGGGTTTCAAGTTATAGGATCTTATCATCTGCAAAGGGGGATAGCTTACCTTCCTATTTTGATACCTGTGATTTCCTTCTCTTGCCTGATTGCTCTACAGTGAATTCCAGCACTATGCTGAACAGGAGGGCTAAGAGTGGGCAACCTTGTCTTTTTCCCACTTTCAGGGGGATGCTTCTAACTTCTGTCCATTGAACAATATGTTGGCTGTGGGTTTATCATTGATGTTCTTACTGTTTTGAGGAATGTTCCTTTAATTCCTAGGTGTTCAAGGGTTTTTTTCCATAAGCGATGCTGGATTTTGTCAAAAACTTTTTCTAGATCTAGTGATGTGATAATGTGGTTATGTTTTTGTATCTCTTAATGTATTGAATTACATTTATGGTCTTGCGAATATTGAACCAGCTCTGCATCCCAGGAATGAAGCCTACTTTGTAATGGTGGATGATTCTTGAGATGTGTTGTTGGCTCCAATTTGCTAGAATCTTATTGAGGAGTTTTTCATCTATGTTCATCAAGGAGATTGGCCTGTAACTCCCTTTCCTTGTTGGGTCTTTGCCAGGTGTGATGTTAGCCTCATACAATGATTTGGGGAGAGTTCCATCTTTCTCTATTGCCAGAATACTTTCAAAAAGTTTCATATCAGCTACTCCTTGTAGGTTTTGTAGAATTCAGCTAGATAGTCATCTGGTCCAGGGCATTTTTTGTAGGTAGATTTCTTATGATGAAGTCGATTTCCTGGTCTGGAAGCATCATATTGTCTTAGGGATTGGATGTCTGGGAAAGATTTTAATTCTCCATTGCTGATGAAACTTAGATTGGCTGGGTAGGAATTCTTGGTCGAAATTGCTTCTCTTTGAGAACATTAGAAATTGGACTCCAATACGTTTTGGCTTGTAGTGTTTCTGCTGATAAGTTGAGCAATTCTGATTCTTCCCCTGTAGGTAGCCTAAGCTTTTACTCTTCCTGCCTTAAGGGTTTTTTAAATTTCATGCCTACTTTGTGTAAGCAAACTACTGTGTGTATGGGATTGGTCTTCTCATGAGATGTCTTGCTAGTGTTCTCTGAATCTCTTGTGCTTGAATGGTCATATCTCTTGCAAGATGAGGAAAGTTTTATTGGATGTCCTCATGGAATGTTTGTTACAGGGTGTTCTCTGTTTCCCTTTCTGTTTCAGGGATACCAACCAGGTGTAGATTTGGCTTCTTGATATAATAGCACATCTCTGGAGGCTTTGCTCCTAAGTTTTGAGCTTTTATTCTATGTTTTTAACAGATTGGGTGAATGGTATGTTTTGATCTTCAGCCTTTGAGATTCTTCCCTCTACTTGGTTAATTCTAATTCCTATGCTCATTAGTGTTTGTTACTTATTTCATGGATGGTGTTATTTCCATTATTTTAGGATATGCTTTTTTGAGATCGGCCAACTCTGTTACAATTTCACTGAGTTTTATTTCCTGTTTTTCTTGGTTCCTGTTCATTTATCTATGCAATCTCTGATCTTTGTAACTGTCTTCTGAGGTCTTTTGTTCTGGGATGATTTCTTTGTTTGTGTTCCAATGGCTGTTTTTCAGGTGTTATTTGACTCTGAGGGGTTATCTGTGTTTGTTGATTTTTCCTCATTTGTGACAAATCTCTTTTTCTTCCCTTTAATTCTGCTGCTCAGTGAGAGGGAGGGCATTCACTTCTGCTGTTTGATCCAACCACTATCCTTCCCCTGAGCACAACCTCTGAATTTGTTAAAATTTGAAACAGGACTGAGGGTGGGAAGTTGGGCTGTCTGTACAATTTTGAGAGCTGAGTAAGCGGGGGAGAGGGAGCTAGGTTTCAGAAACTATCCACAGGTCACAATGTTCACTACTCAGGGAATGGATGACCTGAGACTCAAACCCCACGACCACACAATATGCAATAGGTACACATGTGTGCCCCAAGTCCAAGATAAAGTAAACAGAAAGAAAGAATAATAGGAGAAAGAAAAAACAAAAACAAATTTCTGAGAGCTGGAATTTCTTTTTCTTTTTTTGGTAATTTTTAAAAGTTCTCGAGGACTTTCGGCAAGATGTGATGGGGCAACCTGGTCTGTGAAACCCTCTGCAAAAGAGAACTGCAGTGGGTCTCTGGCTCTTGCCCCGGGGCTGCGGACCCCAAAATCGCAGCCTGCTCTTCATACAGACCTCAGCTGTTGCCGCTGCTGGGGCATCGCAGCGGACTGGACAGCCACTGCAGCACAGATGCTGCCACTGCAGCCACCACAGCCGCTGCCGGTAGCACATTGCACAACCCGGGCCAGAGGCATCCATGACTTCAGTCCTTGAAGCCCCTTCAGGGAAGATCTGCTGGGATCGCTGCCACCTCTCCTGCAACCCAGACGTCCTGCCCGCCGTGAGTCTCCTGCCTGTGCCCTGAGGCAGGCACCCAACTCCAGGCTGGCCAGTTCCTGTCCAGCCCCACCCACTCTGGGGTGAGCAGCTGAGATAGCATGACCTGTTGGCGATTCAAGGTATCAACACTGAAACGGGAGAAACAAGCTTGAAAAGGACATAGGCCAGAGTGGTGAATGGAGGGTGATCTGAACTGTCCTTCACAGCAGACCAGGGGCAAATGACCCTAACTGCAAACTAATTTACCTGCTTGAAAAGAAAGCTAGAAATCAGAACTGAAAGGACATTGGACTTAAACAAAAAGTCTCAGAGTGTGCTTGATAGATTCTGTTAGTTTAATGACTTAATTCTATTCCTACTGTTTGTTCCTTTCCCCCCCCCCCTTCCTTTTCTTCTCTTTTCTTCTCTCTGTAAACCATATCTTTGTATAGAGGAACAGCACACCAATAAGGTGGTTGGTTAGCTTGTATGTGAGCTTCACTATATGTTATATATTTTTTTTGTATGGGAGTTGGTTCATCAGTAGCTGTGGTCTATTGCTTTTATCTGTTTCAGTATAGGTCTCTCTCTCCATTTCTTGGCACATGTTAGTTTCCTCCCTTACTCCTCTATCTCCCCACCCCCTTTTCAACCCACTGTCTGCTCCATTCTCTTCCCTCTGCTAACCACATTTTATTTCAGGGAGTAAACCTACAGCCCCACTGCACGGACAGATTCCAAGGCAGTGGGAAGTGGGTTCCAGATTATCCACACACCTGTCAGTGAATACCAGGACCTGCAGATAGATTTTGAATCACAGCTCCTCCCTTAAGTAAATCTCAAATCTGCAAAAAGGACAACTGCCAACCTACAGTGCAACTCCAGAATTGAACAAAGTAAGAGGGCATACATAAAGAATAGGAGATTGAACAAACAGAAGTAAAACCAATCCCTTTACCCCTGAATAACAGAATTAAAGAAGACAGTGATGTGGAGGAAAGGAAAAAGTAGGGAGGGGGGAAAATTGCACAAATGAAGAAAAACCAAAAGAAGAATATAGGTCTCACACAGACCCTTGGGAGATCAGACACTGAGAAAACAGATTCAGGGCCACAACAATAAAGAGTCCCGAGAACGACTGGTCACACGCAAAAAAACCCAGACATCAAGACATTAATGGAGAGAATGAAAAAAATTGAGGAGAGACAAGAGGAAAATAGGAAGGAGCTGATGTCAGAAATAACAGCAGTAAAGAATACTGTGATGGAAGTGAATAACAGACTAATAAGCATGGAAAGCAGAATTAGTCAAGCAGAAGAGAGAATCTCAGAGCTCGAAGACCAAAACAAAGAACTAACCCAATCTGTCAAAAGCATAGAAAAGATACTCAAAAAGACAGAAAAAAACCTGCAAGAGATGAATGATCACTTCAAGAGCCCAAACCTAAGAGTAATTTGGCTTCCTTAGGCAGAGAGAGAAACAGATGCCACACTGGAGCAAACATTTCATGAAATCATTCAAGAAAACTTCCCTCATCTCATCAAGGATGAAAAACTTCAAACACAAGAGATTCAGAGAACCCCTGCAAGACAACAAAAGAGAAGACCAACTCCCAGACACATAATAATTCGCCTAAGCAAAGTAGCTGTAAAAGAAGAAATCCTAAAGGCAGCAAGAGAAAAAGGCCAGACTACCTACCAGGGAAGACCAATTAGAATAGCAGCAGATTTATCCACAGAAACACTTCAGGCTAGGAGAGCCTGGAGCCCTATCTTCAAAGTTCTAAGAGATAAACAATTTCAACCAAGAATAACCAGCCAACTTAAGCTTCATTAGTGAGGGAGAATTGAAATCTTTCCCAGATATCCAATCCCTAAGAACCTACACTGCCACCAGACCATCTCTACAAGAAACACTTAAGAAAGTACTGAACACAAAAGAAAAAGAAAAAGGAACAACAACATTCTTCACAAGAGTACAGGCAAAAGATTAAAAACACACATGAGCCAACTCCAGAACCCAAAGAAAGACAGCAAACAAACAGGAACAACTCTGTAAGAACCTTATGACTGGGATCAATTCTTGCATTTCAATTATTAGCCTAAATGTGAATGGACTAAATGCACCACTGAAAAGACATAGAATGGCAAAATGGATAAAATATCATCAGGCAACAATCTATTGCCTTCAAGAGACCCACCTCACTAGAAAGGACACCCACAGACTCAAAGTAAGAGGATGGGAAACAAACTTTCAGGCGAATGGAATACAAAAGAAAGGAGGAGTAGCGATCTTAATTTCAGACAAAATACCCTTTCAAGCTACTAAAAATCAAAAAAGATACAGAAGACCACTACATAATGATAAAAGGCTTAATCCATCAACAAGAAATATCTATCCTAAACATATATGCACCCAACATAGGTGCGCCAAATTTCATAAAGCAACTTCTAGGAAAACTAAAGAAAGATATTGACTCTAACACCATCATAACTGGGAACTTTAATATACCATACACAACCCTAGACAGATCATCAGGAGAAAAAATCAGCAAGGAGATCCGGAACCTCAATGTGACTTTGGACCAAATGGACTTAATTGATACCTACAGAACACTCCATCCAAAGACCACAGAATATACTTTCTACTCATCACCGCATGGAACGTATTCTAAGATCAACCATGTAATTGGTCATAAATCAAGCATAAGCAAATTTAAAAAGACTGAAATTCTACCATGTACCGTTTGGACCACAGTGGAATAAAAATAAACATTGACAACAACAAAGTCCCCCCCAAACCCACAAAGACATGGACACTAAACAGCATGATGCTAAAAAACTCCGTGGTCAATGATGAAATCAAAACAGAGATCAAGAGATACCTGGAAACAAATGAAAATGAAGAAACATCTTACCAAAATCTCTGGGACGCCTTGAAAGCTGTAGTAAGAGGGGAATTTATATCCCTACAAACACACATGAAGAAAATGGAAGGAACAGAAATCAACAACCTAACAAGCCACCTAAAGAAGCTGGAAAAGCAAGACCACAAAAACCCTAATTTCAGCAGAAGAATCCAAATCACCAAAATAAATGCCCAAATCCAGGACATAGAAGACAAAAAGATAATACAAAAATCAATGAAACAAAAAGCTGGTTCTTTGAAAGGATAAACAAGATCGATGGTCCCCTAGCTAGACTGACCAAGAAAAAATGACAAAAAAATCAAATAAGCACAGTCAGAAACACAAAAGATGAAGTCACATGTGACCCTGAAGAAATACAAAAGATCATTAGGGACTACTACGTACACTTGTATGGAAACAAACTTGAAAACCTTAGGGAAATGGAGGACTTTCTACATCACACAAACTACCTAGATTGGAATAAGAAGAAACTGAGACCCTAAATAGACCAATAACAATCAAGGAAATCGACTACGTAATAAGAAAATTTCCTACAAAAAAAAGCCCTGGTCCAGATGGCTTTCCAGCAGAATTCTACACGACATTTAAGGAGGAGCTGATACCAATCCTACTGAAGGTATTCCAGGCGATTGAAAAAGATGGAACTCTCCCCAAATCATTTTACGAAGCCAACATCACATTAATACCCAAGCCAGGTAAAGATCCAACAAAAAAAGAGGACTACAAGCCAATATCTTTGATGAACATAGATGCTAAAATTTTCAAAAAGATCCTAGCAAACTGAATTCAGCAATACATCTCAAAAATCACCCATCATGACCAAGTAGGCTTCATTCCTGGGATGCAAGGCTGGTTCAACATTCGTAAAACCATAAATGTAATTAAATACATCAACAGATGTCAAAACAAAAACTACATGATTATATTATGAGGTGCAGAAAAAGCTTTTGATAAAATCCAGCACCCCTTCTTGATAAAAACAGTTGAACATCTAGGCATACAGGGAACATACCTCAAAATAGTAAAAGCCATCTACAAGAAACTCAAAGCCAGCATACTCCTAAACGGACAAAAATTGGAACCATTTCCCCTGAAAACTGGAACCAGACAAGGATGCCCACTCTCATCCCTCCTCTTCAACATAGTATTGGAAGTCCTGGTTGAGCATCAGAGAAGAGAAGGCAGTCAGGGGTATCCAAATAGTAAAAGAGGAAGTCATATTATCTCTCTTTGCAGATGATATGATTGTGTACCTTGAAAACCCAAGAGAGTCTGTCAAAAACCTCCTTACACTGATAAAGGCCTTTGGCAAAGTCTCAGGATACAAAATAAATGTACAATTGACAATCGCATTTCTCTACACCAATAATAAACAAACAAAAACCCAAATAAAAAACACCATTCCATTCACAATAGCCACACACAAAAAAATGAAATATCTTGGCATCTTCCTAACCAGAGATGTGAAAGACCTTTACAATGAAAATTACAAAACACTGCTCAAAGAAATCAAAGATGACACAAACAAGTGGAAAAATATCCATGCTCATGGATTAGAAGAATCAACATTGTGAAGATGTCCATCTTACCTAAGGCAATCTACAAATTCAATGCAATACCCATCAAATTACCAGCAACATTCTTCTCAGTCCTAGAAAAGACAGCACAGGAATTCTTATGGAAACGCAAACGTCCAAGAATAGCCAGAACAATCCTCAGCAAAAAAAAACAAAAAAAAAAAAAAACAAAGCAGGTAATATCACATTACCAGACTTCAAACTTTACTATAAAGCTACAATCATCAAAACAGCTTGGTATTGGTGTAGGAACAGGCATATAGATCAATGGAATAGAATTGAGATTCCAGAAGCAAAACTTCAATTTGTCAACCAACTCATCTTCGACAAGGCCTCCACCACCTACCACTGGGGAGAGGAGAACCTATTCAGTAAATGGTGCTGGGAAAACTGGCTGACCACATGCAGAAGATTGAAACAGGACCCCTATCTATCCCCATGCACAAAGGTTAACTCCAAATGGATCAGAGTCCTAAATGTAAAATCTCAAACCATAAGAACCTTAGAAAATGAAGGAAATACCCTCATGGAAATCGGAACTGGCATCCAATTCCTGAACAAAACCCCAAACCCACAGGTCATAAGAGAGAAGATAGACAAGTTGTACCTTATTAAACTGACAAGCTTCTGCAAGGCCAAAGAAACCATCAAGAGAGCAGGGAGACAGCCTACAGACTGGGAAAAAGTATTTCCCAACTCCAGGTCTGACAAAAGCTTAACATCCTGGATCTACAAAGAACTAAGACGTGCTGAAAAGAAAAAAACAAACAACCCCATTATAGAATGGGCAAAAGTTATGAACAGACACTTCACAAAAGAGGATATCCGAGCAGCCAACAAACACATGAAGAAATGTTCAACCTCACTAATCATCAGGGAGATGCAAATCAAAACCACACTGAGATACCACCTAACTCCAGTCAGAATGGCAATTATCAACAACTCAAAAAATAACAGCTGCTGGAGAGGGTGTGGCAAAAAGGGAACACTTCTACACTGTTGGTGGGAGTGTAAACTAGTGTAACCTCTGTGGAAAGCTGTGTGGTGATTCCTAAAAGCTCTAAATATCAACCTCCCATATGGCCCCACAATCCCCCTATTGGGAATATACCCTGAAGAACTCAAATCACTCTATAAAAAAGATACCTGCACACCTATGTTTATCGCAGCATTGTTCACAATAGCAAGAACCTGGAAACAACCTTGCTGCTCATCAAAAGAAGACTGGATTAAAAAATGTGGTACATATACTCGGTGGAATACTATGCAGCCATAAAAAAGAACAAAATCATGAATTTCGCAGCAACCTGGATGGAACTAGAGTCTATAATACTGAGTGACCTCTCACAGAAACAAAGATCCGAGTATCACATGTTCTCACTCATATAATGGACCTTGAATATCCAATGTAATAGTATAAGAAAATGACTGACAGTACTGGGAAACTAAGGAGTGGGAGGGGGATGGGATTAACAATAGCAAATATCTGTCTGGGGATGGGGAAACACCTTATCAACAGGTGCGTGAATGAAACGTAATTGTACACCTAACCCTTAACTGTACCCCACAAAACCATAATAAAAAATATTGATAAAAAAAAAAGTTCTCATTTATCTCAGTGAGAGAAGGAGGAGTTTCTTTTATGGCAGGCTCTATAACTGCAGGTTCCTCTCTGCTGCTAAACTTGTGGGGTTAAATTCTCAATTCCCTGCTGTGATAGATTGATGGCTGATGCAGGAAGATGAGATGTGAATTGATTCTGCATCTCCTGGAGTCATTCTCTCCCATCCCTCTCCGAGTGTGATTTCAGCTTATACTTATAGCATCAGTTTACTGTGGGGGGATGGGGTGCCAGGCTTTCACATCTGCCTTCTTGTTCTCAATATGATCAAGGAATCCTCTCTGATGGTGCAGAGTTTCACCCCTCCAAGTGTGCTCAAAGTACCTCCTTTAATTGGCGCTGGATCCCCACTCCCTGCCCTGCCCTGTGGAAGAGGTGCCAAACTGCCTCTGCACCAGAGGCTGACAGTGGGCACACATGCTGGTCAGATTCACCATGCTGGAGAACTCTCTCCACACAATAAATGGACAAGTGGGTAAAAAGGCAACTGACTTTATTAACATTTTGAGACAGTTATATTCCAACCAATTAAAAATCCACAAGCATTCATAATTCTGACATTTTTCACAGAGTGAATCATCTGCCAATATTAGCAAATTTCTAATTTTTAAAAAAGATAAGTTAGCAGAACATAATTTGCAAATGTACAATTAGGCACATTCGAAGTTGAAATGAAATTATAAAATATTCTTTTAGAATTTTGGGGAGAAAATCCAATAGGTGTATGTAGCCAAAAAGTACAAATGTCTATAGACACAAGATATAAAATGTGACCTAAATGTATTAGAAGATACAAAAGCTACATAAGTCTTACACTTTCCATTTTCTAAGACAGAAACATGGGGTAAGGACAGCTTAATTATAGTTGCCACAAGCAAATGCAGACCTAGGCATAATAGGGTTTTTAGAAAGTACAGGAACTGACAAAGAGTAGACCTTTGGATGAGAATGAGTCCAACACTAGGTACTAGCATGGCTTCACTGGAATGGAAATTTACAAAGCAAGAAATATTTGCTACTGCAAATCTACCAGTATCTGCTAGGGCCACAGGTACCAAGCAGGGGTTTAAGGAACTTCAGTCATTAATAAAACCAAAAAAAGACTATAGAAAGCATAAGGAAGAGCCTTAGGCATAAAAGCCTTAAATATGTTACCAGAAAAGTCCTAGTCATTCTGATGGGTCCAAAATGTAGCCGGTGGGTCTCTGAGACAAGACAACACACTTACTATGAAAACTCAGCTTTAGTTATGGTAAAACTTCATGCTAAGTTACAGGATGTTGGACTGAAGCTCATTAGGTTTTTCCTCCTACATTTAAGATACGCTTTAGAGTTTAAGATGATGCTGAGACTATAAGCTAAAGTTAAGTGGCTGAAACTGTGGAAAGAAAATAGTTCTAGAGGCTGGAGACCAGAACAGTTCAAACTATAATATGTATTTGACTTAAGTTTACCTTGTGGGCTCTTGGTATCTTGTATCACATTACCTATTCACTGGCACTAGAAACTACCGAGACAAATTGATCTAGGCATCCCTGAAAGCTTACCACCAAGGAAAATAATTAGAGCCTCCCCAAATGATATAGGTCTTGTACTAAATGTGTCATGTCTTGCCTGCAGCATTTTAACTCCCCAGAGGTCATTCACTTGCGTGCTGTTGTAGCTTACCTACCAACTTCTTCCAACAAATTCTGTCAGCTTGTTAGGAATCTGACCTCCCTGTTGGCTATCTAATCTTCCTTCCTGCCCTTCCTTCCTTCCTTCCTTCCTTCTTTCCTTCCTTCCTTCCTTCCTTTCTTCTGAGAGTGCAGTGGCACGCTCTCAGTCATTGCAACTTTGACCTGCTGGGCTCTGGCGATCCTTTCACCTCAGCCTTCCAAGCAGCCAGAACTACAGGGACTCGCTACCACACCTGGCTAATTTTTTATTTATTGTAGAGACGAGATCTTGGCAAAATGCCTGGGCTGGTCTTGAACCTGCAGGCTCAGGCAATCCACTTGCCTTGGCCTCCCAAAGTGCTGGGATTACAGGTTGAGCCACTGAGACTGGCCCCAATATCTTTCAACTGCCTTCTTTGTGACACCATTCTCCCACCAAACCTACCATCACCTGGTAGAATCTTGGGGTTACCATGGAGTTGTCCGTAAATACATTTGGATCATTGCAGTGACCAATGACTTTCATGTTGGACACATTCATTCTTTGGCTTCAGACAATTAGACACCCTCTAGTATCGTCTCCTCATTCCTTATATCTACAAGAAATGTTTTAAAGTTTTTCATTAGATTTCTTTTCCTCTGAACTCAGTAGGAGAGTCAAAAGAGCTTGGAATAATGATGGTAAGTACTGAACTAAAATTCTGGAGACCTAATCTCAGTTTTGGTTATGACATGTAGTAGCTGTGTGACTGTAGGCAAATCATTTACACTCCTTTGTGAGACAAAATCTGATTCCTCATCTGTTGCATTAATATAATAGATTGATTATTCCCCTGAGTCCCTTTCTTTTCTAAACTTGAGTTTTCAAGTGCATGTATATATAGAAAATGAAATAAGAAAAATTTTAAGAGTGTTTGTTTCAATGGAAACAGAGGAAAAAAACCTAGGTGGTATACAAAACTAGCAATATGTACCAAGATGTTCCATCAGCTATAGTCTCCCTCCACTAATATTTCAACTTTAGTATTTTAAATGTATTGATTTTCAAAAGGTAATATTCACATGTTTTGGAGCTTTCTATATTAACTAGGTAAAAAGAGAAAATAGGGAGACAGAATAGAGACTACTGGGTTATAAGGCAGCTGATATTCTGGTGTAAGGAAGTTTGGGGCAATTTCATTAAGCTCTGGCCAACAGGAACAGACTGGGGAGAAAATACAAAATGAGGGAAGAGAGCGTATAAGAATAAAAGAGATGGAGGTATTTAAAAAAATAACAAAAGAGGTAGCTTGGAATGGACAACTAAAGATTTTAAATTAAAGCAAGAACAGTACAGACTTGAAACTTAATCAGAGCAGGACAAAATGAAGTTGGCTTTAGTAGATACTTGGATTGATAGACTAGGAAGGAAACCAAGGCCACAAGAGAGTATCATTAGGAAATGTACCTTATTAGAAAAGCCACATTCAGTTGTTTGACTTTTTCAATTGCCTCTTAGAATAAAGATGACAACTATTTTTTTTTTTAAATATGGAAGTGTCACAAATTTGCATGTTATTCTTGAGAATAGGCCACGCTAATCTTCTCAGTAGTGTTCCAAATTAAGTATAGGTCCTGCCAAAGTAAGCACAATACTGGATAGTTTGGAATATAAATATTTTGGAAATATGTTTCAGAAATGATGTTTTCTCTAAAATGGAAATGAATAAAAGTGGTAAGGGGCTGGAGGAATCTGAATTTGCAGTGTTCTGTTTCCTCCAATTTTAAAAAATATATAGACGTTTCACCTATTACCAATAAATTTTTTTAAATGGTTGTCTCTTAACTCACATCAGAACAAATTCCTTGTGTGATAAGTATCTTTAAAGTAAAGTTTGCATCTCAGCTTTACAATTTTCTTCTTCTTCTTTTTTTTTTTTGAGTTGGAGTCTCACTCTGTCACCCAGACTAGAGTGCAGTGGCTGCTCCCGGCCACTGTAGCCTCAACCTGCTGGGCTCCGGTGATCCTTCCGCCTCAGCCTTCCAAGTAGCTGGAACTACAGGCACGTGCTGCCACACCCGGCTAATTTTTTGATTTATTGTAGAGATGAGGTCTCGCCAAGTTGCCCAGGCGGGTCTCTAACCCGTGGACTCAGGCAATCTACTCACCTCGGCCTCCCAAAGCACAGGATTACAGGCTGAGCCACCGAACCCAGCCTACAATTTTCTTCTTAAAAGAGAGTACATACTGATTAACAGTGAACTGTTTTTAGACTTAGCTTAAAAAGACCTACCAAAGAATAAAAAGTCGCATCTCTAATTCCGCATATATCTAAAACAATGTTCTGGAGATTTTTGCATTTTCTCAAATTACAAATTGTTTTAATTGGATTCTAGCAGAGATAATTTTTTTAGACGTTGGGAGGTGAGAATTCTACCACTGAACCACAAATATCCCCCTTTTCTTTAGACTTTGGGAATGACATTTTCCTGAATGTTAAAGATTATTATAATCTCGGTTTTGAGGATAAACAAACAAAAAAACTTTCTAATAACCTTTTAAATGTTCTTTTCCGCTTATCTGGCTATATTAGCATAATTAACCATTTTTACTAGAATTATTATTAGCCTTTGCTGGGTAATATTCAGAGAAAAATAAATAAGCTCCATAGTGGATCTCCTTACACTGACTATTTTACTCTCTGCTTTGTACTAGTTTTGTAGAAATATTTGTCTACATATATAATGGCTACCTATACACTCACATTTACTGTATTCTGCTGCTTGCTACATAGTTTTTACTAATGTAGTTTCACTGCCTATATGTGCTGGCTAGACATTCATTTAAAGTCGCCTTCTATTGTGAGTTGTTTCTTGGTTCATGTATTCACTAAAATAAGGAAGATACTAAGCAATTTCATAAATTGCATATCTAAATAACAGAACTTCATTTATTAGTATATTTATTATACTTTGCATGCTGTATACCTTCATTTTAATTAATAACCACATCAGGGACATAGCTTGTCATTTCCCTATCAGGAAGGAGACCGTACCTATTACTACAATCAGGGAAAATAGGGCCTCTACTGTCTTGAGAACTTGGCCCCTACCTACAATCCTATAGCCCTGTGTCATACCTAGGATATAGCACCTCTGCTCTTCAACCAGAAATGGCGATGGCGCTAAAGAAGGTTTAGCCCACAGATATCCTACCACCAGACTCCACCTCTGTAATCTACTACTCTATGTCTGTTCAACCCATTACAGACACAAGTTTTCAAAGTGAGAATGAAGAGTAAGAAGGAGAGGAATAGACTTGGCATTCAGAAGGCTCAAATCTGAAGCTGACAAGCGGTGAGTGCATAGATAGGCAGACTTTAATTCCCAATTCAACCAATATGCTTGCTCTGTGCTCTCCATTTTCACACCGAATATAAGAATACCTAACAAGTGAAAAGGTGGGACACTACAATGGCCATCTATGCTACATGTAAGAGAACCTCAAAAGCACACCAAGGGATACTATGGTTTTTGATGTCCTAGCTGATCAGTTCCATATTACCACCACACTGTCGTTAACTTCTTTCCCTAATTTGCTGCTTTTGTCTCTTGGAAAGGCACTTCAGAATTCTTCTTGGGGTAATGACATTTTAATGCTCCTTACTTCATGCCAGGATTTACAATCATGTGTTCGGAGATCCTGTCCAAAGCAAGTAGCTTAGAAGCTGACCTTGTTTATAGACTTCATGAGGAAGAGCCTATTCTCTGTCCCAATACATGCTGTGAAGTCTTCTTCTTCTCTCAGGATAGTAGAGAAAATGGAAAGGACATTATATGAAAAGGCTAGGCTTCATAAGTTATGAATTTTAAGATTACTTTAACTTTTTTTTTTTAGAAAGCAGGATTTGAGAGGACAGAAAAGCTCCCACAGTGGGAGGGGATGTGAAGGGGTTGCCCTGCTTTCATTTTTTTTTTTTTTTTTTTTTACTAATAACAACCCTATGAAATACAAAAAAACCTAAAGACCAATGACACCCAATGATAGCAAGTTAGAACTAGAACAATCATGGCCAATCTCTTAATACAGGGCCTTGTCCATGGTTCTTAAGAAGAGTTAGTCACAGATACTTGTCCACTGTTGGAAGGTGCCTGATTGCGGTACTGCACTGATGTGTCGGGAGAACATCTCACTTACCAGGAACTAACTTCTTTCTTGATTCCTTTGTTCTAAGAGAAATATCTCCTGGAGATGGGAACTTCCCTCAAATTGCAACCTCCAAGCCAGGCATTTGATCTGCCACAAACATCAGAATCTCCCAAGACCTGTAGAAAACAATCCAAGTACTTAATAGTAACTTACCACCTGAGCATGGAGATATTTTAATGGCAGCTCCAGTCCAGAGTTCTACTAATCACAGGGCACTGCCACCAGTTCCAAGCCAGGAACTATCAGAGAATGAGAATGTAGATGAGATTAAAACTAAGCTGTCAAAGCCTCTAGGTGCCTACCAGATCCCAATAAAAAACCAAGATTCTCTATTACTCCCTTTAGAAATTCCTGATATTCACAGCTTCTGGCCAGTATTGGTCCTCTTGGCCCCGAAGAGAAGCCTGGTTCTGAAAATGCCAATCGAGGAAAGAACAGCTTAAGTCTTAAGGACCAAGGGACACTTGAAAGGGGAATGGAGTCTAGCAGCAGTTTTGCAGACATCACTACACTGATAGATGATATTTACCTTGCCCAGTTCTTCACTTCCTTAAAAGATCTTGACCAATCCAAAGGTCCCACCAGAATTAAAGCCAAGATACCAGAGCCATCAAGGTGAATCAGATGTGGGGAAAGTCAAGTGTCATAAAGTATCCCTCTGCTCAAGTCAGAAAGAACCAACACAAAACTTCTGAGCCTATCAATGGTGCTCCCAAGGCCAAAATTCAGCCAAAGAACCCAGAGTGCTTATTAGAGCCAGACGTGGTTATTTCTAGTGCAGCAACCAGTGACAGGGCCTCTGCAGATGTTGCCAAGTATTCTGACAGCAGGCATAAGAAAGCTGGATCCAGCAGAATAAGTAAAACTAGGGGCTATGGTCAGGAAAAGACAAAAAGAACCAGTGACAGCAACCCCAAGGAATCTGAAGAGTAAGCAGTTGGGAGACACATAGTCAAGGGAGAAGAACCAACCACTACCATGATGAACCAGAAGAAAATTCAACATGTGTTTAGCCAAGAGACCTTTAAAAAGCCTCAAAGATACCCAGGCATGCATAAACAGAAGTCTGTGTAGGTACTGCATCCACTGGGGAAGAAAAGTGAGAAGAAAACTGAAGTCTCTTCCTCTTGGATACTTGAAAACTCAAGAAACACCAAAGACCCCAAGTCATTCCCAAATCATAGCTAGATACCCCACATGAGGGTAAAGGTCCGGAGAAAATGAAAGTCAAAGCCCAGAAACCAAATGGCAGTGCTGAAAAAAAGTGTCCATCTCTATCTGAGTATGAGTTGCCACCACCCAAGAAGATCAGGTTAGTACCTTTGCCCTTTACAACCTTGGACAAACCATAAGCTTGACCTGCTTCTCAAGGGTCAGTCTCTGGCTGCATGTAAGACTGCTGTGTCTCACCCTTCAGACCTGGTTCTACTAACTCAGCTAAACCTACTGCAGCCAGTCTAGCCAGACCAGCTCCTATCAAAGCAGCTTTGACCAGCTCAACCATTTTTGACCAATGCAACCCAACCCAGCTTTTAGGCCTGCACTCTACAAAACATCATCTTGCATTTCTCTCCACAACAAGCCTGTTTTCACTGCTAAGACCAAGCTCTAGTCACCAGCCAAGCCTCAAAACCAGAATCTACTCCAAGACTTTGGCCTCCAACCAATTCCATGGAGGAAACCCAATAATCCTGATACCCAACACAGAAGAACAGAGGCCAGAGCTTGAGGTCATGAAGAGGCAGTCTCAACAAGAGCATAAAAATGCTGCTAAATTCATCTCTTTGGGGAACATGCAGTTTTTCTTTGAGAGGGAAAAAGATATGGAAATTGATCAATACTATGTCTGTACAATTTAAGAGCTGCTAAGATTGTTGGTATTACTTTGGGTACCAGCTGGCCTTCCACATATACGAGAGCTACTCTATTTACTTCTCTATTTATTCTAACATAAAGTTAAATAAAACTAAATAAATAAATACAATAGTGGTTTTTCTTCTTTGAAAAACTTGCCCATGGCAGGTCTTTCTGCCATGAATCTTCCTTCTTTCTTCTTCTCTTTTTCTGGCTAATAAACTTTGTTTGAAAACTTAAAAAAAAAAAAAAGAAATGCAATAGAATTGATTAGTATATGATAATAAGAAGGTGTTTGGAGTTTTAAGATTCTGTTAACTGTAGTTTTTCTTTGGTAAATGTGAAAATCAAAGGCTGTATCAAAAAGAAAGAAGTGAAAGTTAAATTGGAATGTTGGTAAGAAGGGATGAAGAACTGATGAAAAAGGAAGAATCCTAGTCCTAGAATGGCCAAAAGCAGAGATTTTATGGGCTTTTGAAAATAATCAGGAATGGGGTTAATGACAGGAGTCAGTCACAGAGTCTGAGGTTAGGGCTGAAAGAATAACATTTGGACAGAGCTGAAGATGGCAGAAGCTAAGTCTGGGTTGACCAATAGAATTGTAGTAATTCTGTCATGGAGGATGGCCTTGAGTCTCATGGCCAACCAGGTAAATTTAGAAAATATGACTTAGAACACATCTCCAGTAGGTTTGGGCTACCTTATACAGTGATAATTATAGCCAGAAAAGATGTATGCAAAGCATAGGGGAAGCTACCAGTAGAGTGCAAGGGCCTACAGTAATGATATAGGGCAGCTAATAACCTGGGCCTCAAGAGTTAAACTGTCACAGGATGGTACTCATTTGGAACAGGGGTTGAAACATAGATTGTGACTTACTCAACCCTTACGACCAGGCCAGTGAGAAGCACTACTTGAGTTAACATTCACAAAAACATGCAAAGCCAGTATCACTGTGCCACTTTATTGACGAGGTTTGGCAATGGGCTAGGATCACGCCATGTGTGAAGGGGAAAGGCCTCAATGTGAGGCCTAATGCCTCCCTCCCAAAGTCCTCATATTTTCCAAGGCTGTAGCAGCCAACCTGGCTTTTAGAGCCCAGCATCAGAATGTAACCGGCACACAAAAGCAAAATTCTCGAAGGGCCTAAATGTTGAATTGAGGGAGCACAGCCATGTCACCCTCTACAAATCCAGTGGATGCAGCATTCTTACACTATGCCATCAACTGATGTGCGTGAGAAAAATCAGTTGGAAGAGTCCATTTCCACAAGATGAGAGAGAGGCGGGTGCACTTGAGCATTGGGTCACTCTCAAGTTACAGGATGCAGATGCCCAACATCCCAGAAGTACTCCTAGGGGGCGAGAGAGAGAGAGAAAGAGAGAGAGAGAGAGAGAGAGAGAGAGAGAGAGAGAGAGAGAGAGTTGGAGACAGTGGAAGGGGGGTAAGACAGGAAAGGAATGGAGGGGAGAAAGGGGAAGATGGGATAGTGCATCATCACCATTGGAAACTCAGTAATTTACTATTTTAAAATTATTTTTTGAGAGATAATTTGCACAACAAAAAATTCACTTTAAATATGTACAAGTTAGTAACATTTGGTACATTCATGACCCGCCTGGGCAACTTGGTGAGACCTCATCTCTACAATAAATCAAAAAACTAGCCGGGTATGGGAGTGCGCACCTGTAGTTCCGGATACTTGCAAGGCTGAGGTGGAAGGATCGCTGGAGCCCAGCAGGTCGAGGCTGCGTTGGC
>NW_007048029.1:94535-99887 GCF_000164805.1 Carlito syrichta
TAAGCATTACAATTTAAAAGTGTATCTATGTTCTAATGTGTGCCAGTACGTCATTCCTTTCCATGACTGCATAGTATTCTTTTGTATCATGATAGCATATTTGCTAATCCATTCACCAATTGCTGGATATTTGGGTTTTTTCCACTAATAATTTACATTTATTGAGATTTTATTCGGTGCCAGGCTTCACTTGGCTAAACCTCATTTCACAGATAAGGAGGTAGAGAGTATCAGAACTTGCTCAAGATTGAGAGCTAAGAAGTGGGGGATTAGGGGAGCTGGGATTGGAACTCAGCCATTTGGGCTCATAGGTAACAGATTCACATGATAGAATATTAGAAAGATACAAATGGGGGAAATTCACCCTTTTCCTCACATTTCAAAGCCACCCACGTCCCCTCTCCCCTAGAGACATCTACTTTTGCCACTTTGAGAATTCACCCAGGGAAATTATTTATATGCCAACATGCTTATATCATGAGTTATTGAATAATCTGTACTATTGATTTGAAATGTCCCTTTTATAGTATACTAAATTCATATATGCATTTTCATTATTTTTTTTCCTATTTGTACTGTCTTTCTTGCCTTTATGATTTCTCTAGGATTCTTTTTATCATCATTTGATTTTTAAAAATTTCTTACTTTAAAAAAGGTATTATCTATTATGTTCATTCAATTTGTGGTTTTTTTTTTTTTTTTAACTTTTTTTTGTTGTTGTTTGTTTGAGTTGGGATTTCACTCCTTTACCCAGGCTGGAATGTAGTGGCATGATCATAGCTCACCACAGTCTCAAACTCTTGGGCTCAAACAATCCTCCTGCCTCAGCCTCCCATGTAGCTAGGACTACAGACATGAACCATCACACCAGGCAATTTTTTTTTTTTTGAGATGAGGTCTCACTATGTTGTCCAGGCTCATCTCCAACACCTGGGCTCAAGCTACCCTCTCATCTTGACCCCCAAAGTGCTGGGATTACAGGCATTGGCCACCATGCCCAGCATGTTTTTATAATAAAGTATTCAAAAACATGGTGGCTTGTTTCCTGAGATTTCCTGGCTCTGTTCCCCTCCCTGACTTTTCTCTTTTGTGTTTGTTGTTTTCTCCAGTTCCTCATTCTGAAAAGGAGCTCTGAGTGCTCAGGTTCAAGAGTGTAAGAGTCTAACTGCTTCAACCCTTTGGATTCTACTACCAGACCCCATACTTACTCACTTTGGGACTGTGGAAAACCCCTGGCGGTGTCAGCTGCTGTTTTCAAAATGGCCCACTGTGTTTTCCGGTGAACAGCTTCTGACACTTTGAAGACCTCCTGTCTGCCACTCTCTCTTGTGTAGACAGTCATACCAGGCAGGTACAGTGCCTGTTGGTTTGCCCCATCCTGTGTTGGGGCTCAGAGGGAGAATTTTGTCCTCTAGTCTGGGGGTAAATGCTATGCAGGTTTTGTTTTTGTTTTTATTTCCATGAGAGGATTTCGGGAGGTTCAAAGACTACCAGTGCTGACTCCATCTTTTTGAAGCCAGGTTCATTTTTGTGACATCATTTTCTTAGATGGAGAAGCCCTGTAGTTTCCTGAAGTAGAGCTCCATTTTCCCCAAACTAGTTAAGACTGAGTCAGACAAGGGCTTCTGCGTTCTCTCTAACACAGCATGTCATGCCTGTACTTGCTCAGTCCTTGTCCTGAGTGAGAAGTTAAAACAGCCTAGAGGGCTCATAGTTTGGGAGACATTTAGACAAAATGAGAGGTAAAATAACCCTGCTGGGCAGGTGAAAAATCCAGAGGCAGGCCCTGGTTAGAAAGGTTTATCTTTTTCTTTCCTTTTCTTCTTCTCTTTATATCTACTTTTCTAAACTTGAACACATTTGAATCTCAAATATCTCAAATTAAACTCCCCTTCCCACACTCGCACATAAAAAAACTGGTTCATGCAGTTTTCTTCGTCTCAGTTAATGGCAATGCCATCTGTCCAGATGCTCAGGCTAGAAACCTTTGAGAGGTCATTTGACTCTTGTCTTACCCTAAAACTGCATACCCAGACATCAGCAAATTCCATCTGCCCTACATTCAAATTGCATCTAGAACCTTTCTACTTCTAAACACATTTCTCCATTTTCACATTAGTTCAAGCCCTCATCATTTCCTGCCTGGATTACTGAAATATCCTTCTAACAATGCAGAGGTTCCCAAACTTTCTAGACTCATCAAGTCCTTCTTATAGCACTTGTAGACCCAAGGAAATACTTAGCAATCCCATTTATTAAGTAGTTAGGTGCCAATAATTTAATAAATATTTATGACTACAGTGGCTGAATAATGGCCACCCAAAGAGATCAGGTCCTAATCTCTGGTACCTGTAAATGTTACCACATTTGAAAGAATGGTCTTTGGATGTGTTTAAAGACCTTGAGATAAGGAAATTATCCTGGATTATTATAGTGAGCCCTAAATTAATCCACATGTGCCTAAAAAATGAAGGCAGATGAAAACTTAACACAGACAGAAGAAGAGAAAGGCAACATAACCACAGAGGCAATGATTGAAGTGATGCAGCCACCAGCCAAAGATGCTGGTAGTCAACAGAAGCTGAAAGAGGCAGAAAAGAAAATCTCCCCAGGAGCCTCCAAAGAGAGTACAGCCCTCTCAACACCTTATTTTTGCCCCAGTGATGCTGATTTCATACTTCTGGGCTCCAGAACTGTGAAAGTACATCTTTGTTCTTTTAAGCCACTAAGTTTGTGGTGATTTGTTAGAGTAGCCATGGAGAATTAAAACTAAAATAACAAAGTAGCCATTTGTAAATAATACATATAAGTTTAAAAAAATTTGACTTCAGTCTTAATACATGCTTATTTGATATATGTGCCTGTTGGGCAGTGTATGTTTCAAACCTTGGAATCAAATTAGCCTCATTCCATGTCCTATATTGATTTTCATAGGGTATTTTTTTTTTAAATTGCTACTGCCAAAACCCCAGCTTCACAGAGATATGGCATCACTGAAAAAACATAGCTTGATCTGATGTTAAAACTGTGAACTACCTGCTAGATAGATGCTCACATACTACAGATATAAAGTATTGATATAAATCCTTCACAAATTAAAAATATCCTACTCCACCCAGTTGAATCTACTGTGGTGTCACGGGATAACATTGGCACACATTTTGAACTGCCATCCTAACAGGTTCTTCTGATCCCTGTTTTGCTCTCTAAAATTTCTCAACATTCAGCCATAACGATCCTATGCAAAACAACAGTCAAAGTGAACCCCCTTGCTTTCCCTCAAATACAGCAAGCTACTCACTCAGGGCTTTTGCATTTGCTATTCTCTGCCTGGAATGCTTGTCTCACCTCCTTCAAGTCTTTTCTCAGATCTTACCTTTTCAGTAAGGGTCTCCAGGACCACTCCATTTGAAATTGCAATTGCCTCACTGTGCTTTTTCTGCCACCCCTCTATCTAACTCCCTTTACGTGGGTCTATTTCTCCCTGAGTACTCTGAACCTTCTAATATGCTATGCAATTTACTTATTTATCATGATAATTGTTTATCATGATAAATGTTAAATTGTATATACCAATCCCTCATTCATCAAACGGTAAGATCCTGGAAAATTTTTGTCTACTTTGTTCACTGATATGTGTCCAATGCTTGAAATGGTGTAGTAAGTAATCAATATTTGTCAAGCGGCTGACTAAATGACTCTTTTTCAGAGTATAAATATAATGACATGCATTTCCTATTCCCTCATTAAAATTTATAGTGTCTGGTCATAAGCCAATGTTTTTGAAAAAAAAAAAAATACAGAAAATGAATATACAATGAAGAGATCCAAATGGTCCATTTAAATATCCCTAAGGCTTCTTATGTCATTTAACTTTTGTTGAAATTGGCAATGCTGAGAACGCCACTCATACCTTAAAAAATGATTTTAAATTATTAGAAAATAAGTTATATAACCCACAGCTGGCTGACAGGTAACAAAACAACAATATGTTTAACATAAAATGAATTCCTCATGAAAACATTTAAGCATAAATTTTAACAGTGAATTCACTTTAAAGACCTTTCTTTCCAAGCATGCATAAGAACTCGTTTCAAAGTGGTTATTTTTCTTGGTGAAATCAGATACCAGTTTTCAAACAGACTATATACAGGAGGAGCTCCAAATCATATTAATGTTACTGTTTTTACAGTAGCCTTCTTCTTAAGGCATCTTCTTCTTCAGGTAATTCCAAAACCAAGTGAAAAAGAACATACTTTGTGTGCATTCATTATACACCAATTAAATGATCCCAGGGCCTCTGTTGCACTTCCCTTTCTTTGAATCAGCTCATCCCACAACTTTTTCTACCTAAGAATTTACTTTTCAAATCTGATTTATCATTTTATATCCTCAATGGGGTCAAAGAAAATTGTAACAATAGGAACAATTTCTCTTTTTCACACACTCCATTTCTGCTTTCCACTAACGTACCAGATGGGCTGTTTTGGCATCTTGACACTTGGAGTTCACCTAGGCTCCCCTTGAGGATCTTGTGCATCTTTAAGATTATGTTTTCTGAGGGCTCTAAGCCTTCATCCATGAAAGCCTGAAAACAAAAGGAAGTGGGTTTTTTATTTTCCATTGTGGTAGACCCATGCCTGATATTGATCCATGAGCATAATACTCAATACACATTTACTCATTTACTCAATTAATGAAGGTCTATAGTCTTCAAGCTTTCTGCTTCCTGCTCTAACTGCCTTGTAGAGAAGACTGGGCCCCCAAAAACCTAAAAGTCGTTATTCATCTCAGCTGTCATTATCATTATCTAGTACATTTCTGTCATTCATTTTGGGAACAGTGACACAATGTTTATCCCAACCAAAATTGAACATTCTACAATCTTTATGGAGTGCATCTTGGGTCACAAATCAATTTAAGCCTTGGGAGAGAACTATAAGTAAGTCAGCAAAAGATCTTGGATTCTTGGAAATTGTATTCTAGTAAGAAATGAAAGACAATAAACAACCCAAACTATATCAGACCCTGGAGAGAACTATTAAGAAAATTAAAACAGGACCAAGTGATACAGGGTGACTAGGTGGTTACTTAGAATAGGTGGTCAGACATCATACAACCTCCCAAGATTGAAATAAGAAGACATTGTGACACTAAATAGACCAATAACAACCCAGGAAATTGACTCTATAATTTAAAAAATGACCTACCCTCCCCCCCCCAAAAAAGCCCTGAACCAGATGGCTTTCCAGCAGAATTTTTTTTTTTTTGAGTCAGAGTCTCACTCGGTCACCCAGACTGGAGTGCAGTGGCCGCTCCCGGCCACCACAGCCTCGACCTGCGGGGCTCTGG
>NW_007048030.1:0-779 GCF_000164805.1 Carlito syrichta
GAAGGGAATGGAATGGAATGGAGAGTTACGGAATGGAAAGCAATGGAATGGATAGTATCATCATGGAGTGGAATGCAATGGAAGGTAATGAAATGGAGAATGTCGAATGGAATGGAATGGAATGGGATGAAGAGGAATGAAATGAATTTTAATGGAATGGAGTGGAATGGAATGGAATGGAATGAAATTGAAAGGAAATTAATGGAGAGTAACGGAGTGGAATGGAATGGAATCGAATGGAATGGATTGGAATGGAATGGGGAGTAACGGAATGGAATGGAATGGAATTGAATGGAATGGAATTGAATGGAATGGAAAGAAACGTAATGGAATGGAATGGAATGGAAAGGAATGGGATGGAATGGAATGGAATGGAGTGTAACGGATTGGACTGCAATGGAATGGAATGGAGAGTAACGGAATGGAATGGAATTGAATGGAACGGAATGCAGAATAACGGAATGGAATGGGATGCAATGGAGAGTAACGAAATGGAACGGAATGGAATGGAATCGAATGGAATGGAGAGTTATGGAATGGAATGGAGAGTAACTGAAAGGAATGGAAAGGATAGTAAGGGAATCCAATGGAATGGAATGGAAAGGATTGCAATGGAATGGAATGGCATGGAGAGTAATGGATTGGAATGTAATGGAATAGATTGGAATGAAGAGTAACGGAATGGAGTGGAATGGATTGAAATGGAATGGAGAGTAACAGAATGGAATGAAATGGAATGAAATAGAGAGTAACGGAATGGCATGGAATGGAATGGAAAA
>NW_007048031.1:0-408 GCF_000164805.1 Carlito syrichta
GACCCACCTGGGAAACTTGGTGAGACCTCATCTCTACAATAAATAAAAAAATTAGCCGGGTGTGGCAGTGTACACCTGTAATTCCAGCTACTCGGAAGGCTGAGGCGGAAGGATCACCGGAGCCCCAGCTGGTCGAGGCTGCAATGGCCGCTCAGTCTGGGCGACAGAGTGAGATTCCAACTCAAAAAAAAAAAAAAAGAAACTATTGAAATGTTTATATCAAAATTAATATATACTTTCTATAGAAAATTTAGAAACAGGATGGGCTCAGTGGCTTAGCCTGTAATCCCAGCACTTTGGGAGGCCAAGGTGAATGAATGGATTACCTTAGCCCTGGGTTCGAGACCAGCACGGGGAATTTGGCGAGACCTTATCTCTACAATAAATAAAAAAAATTAACTGGGCATG
>NW_007048032.1:0-523 GCF_000164805.1 Carlito syrichta
ACACAGAGACAAAGAGAGAGACCACAGAGAGAAAGAGACACAGTGACAGAGAGAGACAGAGAGAGACAGACAGACAGAGATAGGGAGAGACAGAGAGAGAGATGGAGAGAGACCTAGGGAGACCGAGAGAGACACAGAGACAAAGAGAGAGACCACAGAGAGAAAGAGACACAGTGACAGAGAGAGACAGAGAGAGACAGACAGACAGAGATAGGGAGAGACAGAGAGAGAGATGGAGAGAGACCTAGGGAGACTGAGAGAGACACAGAGACACAGAGAGAGACCATAGAGAGAAAGAGACACAGAGATACAGAGAGACAGAGAGAGACAGACAGACAGAGATAGGGAGAGACAGAGAGAGAGATGGAGAGAGACCTAGGGACACAGAGACAGAGACACAGAGAGAGACCACAGAGAGACAGAGACAGAGAGAGACAGAGAGAGATGGAGACAGAGACAGAGAGACAGAGAGACAGAGACAGAGGAAGACAGGCAGAGATAGGGAGAGACAGAGAGAGAGATG
>NW_007048033.1:0-848 GCF_000164805.1 Carlito syrichta
TCGAGAACCTATTCAGTAAATGGTGCTGGGAAAACTGGCTGACCACATGCAGAAGATTGAAACAGGACCCCTATCTATCCCCATGCACAAAGGTTAACTCCAAATGGATCAGAGACCTAAATGTAAAACCTCAAACTGTAGGAACCTTAGAAAATGAAGGAAATACCCTCTTGAAAATCGGAACTGACATCCAATTCCTGAACAAAACCCTAAACCCACAGGTCATAAGAGAGAAGATAGACAAGTGGGACCTTATTAAACTGACAAGCTTCTGCAAGGCCAAAGAAACCATCAAGAGAGCAGGGAGACAACCTACAGACTGGGAAAAAGTATTTGCCAACACCAGGTCTGACAAAGGCTTAACATCCTGGATCTACAAGGAACTAAACCGTGCTGAAAAGAAAAAAACAAACAACCCCAGTATAAAATGGGCAAAAGATATGAACAGACACTTCACAAAAGAGGACATCTGAGCAGCCAACAAACACATAAAGAAATGTTCAACCTCACTAATCATCAGGGAGATGCAAATCAAAACCACACTGAGATACCACCTAACTCCAGTCGGAATGGCAATTATCAACAACTCAAAAAATAACAGTTGCTGGAGAGGGTGTGGCAAAAAGGGAATACTTCTACACTGTTTGTGGGAGTGTAAACTAGTGCAACCTCTGTGGAAAGCAGTGTGGCAATTCCTAAAAGCTCTAAATATCAACCTCCCATATGATCCCGCAATCCCCCTACTGGAAATATACCCTGAAGAACTCAAGTCACTCTTTTAAAAAGATACCTGAAGCCGGGCTCGGTGGCTCAGCCTGTAATCCCACGCCTTTGGGAGGCTGAGGTGA
>NW_007048034.1:0-579 GCF_000164805.1 Carlito syrichta
CTAATACACTTTTGCCTCATGAGATCCTATGACACCAATGTTTTCTTGGACTTTCATTTGTGTTTTCTTTTCCGTGTCTGTAACTCCTGCTTCTACATATCCTACATGGTCTCCTCTTCTTTTTCAACCCATTGCCAACTATTAGTGTTATGCAGTCTTTGTTCACCTCACCCTATGTCATTATCTCTGCCACTTTCACTCCTTCCGTGTCTTCTGTTACTTTTATGTGCTAAAGATGCCCAGAACTTGAATCATAATAAAAAATTAGAAAATATTTTTAATGAAAGTCTGAATAAATGATGATTTCCAGACCTAAAGATCTAACCCAAATCTCTTTTTTTTTTTGAGTTGGAGTCTCACTCTGTCACCCAGACTGGAGTGCAGTGGCTGCTCCCAGCCACTGCAGCCTCGACCTGCTGGGCGCCGGCGATCCTTCCACCTCAGCCTTCCAAGTAGCTGGAACTACAGGCACTACCTGGCTGTAGTGCCTGGCTACCGTGCCTGGCTAATTTTTGATTTATTGTAGAGATGAGGTCTTGTCAAGTTCCCAGGCAGGTCTCGAACCCGCGGGCTCAGGCA
>NW_007048035.1:0-787 GCF_000164805.1 Carlito syrichta
TAGAGAGGAATGGAATGGAGAGGAAAGGAATAGAATGGAATGGAATGGAATGGAGAGGAATGGAATTATATGGAAAGGAATGGAATGGAATAGAAGGGAGAGGAATGGAATGGAGAGGAATGGAATGGAATGGAATAGAATTTAGAGGAATGAAATAGAATGGAAAAGAATGGAATTGAGACGAATGTAATGGAGTGGACTGCAGTGGAATGCAGAGGAATTGAATGGACTTGGGGGGAAGAGAATGCAACGGAGTGACCTGGAATGGAATGGAACGGGGAGGAATTTAATGTATTGGAGTGGAGGGGAATGGAATGCGATGGACTGGAATGGAGAGGAATGGAAAGGAAAGGAATACAATGGAATGGAAGGCAGGCAATGAAACGAAATGTAATGAAAAGGTATGGAGAGAAATGGAATGGACTGGAATGGAGAGGAATGGAATAAAATATAATGAAATAGAATGGAGAGGAACGGAAGAAAACGGAGAGGAATGGAATGGAGAGGAATGGAATGTAATTGTATGGAGTGAAATGGAATACAGAGGACTGAAATAGGGATTGATGGAATGGAATGGAATATAATAAAGAGCAATTCAATGGAGTGGAATGGTATGAAGGGGAGAGGAATGAAATGTAGAGAAATGGAATGGAACGGAGTGGATTGGAATGGCATGAGGTGGAATGGAATGGAATGGATTGGAGAGGAATGGAATGGACTAGAGAGAAATGAATTGGAATGGTGTGGAATGGAATGGAATGAAATGCCGAGGAATGGAATGAAATGA
>NW_007048036.1:0-959 GCF_000164805.1 Carlito syrichta
GAAAAATCATAATGAAAAAGAGTTGTCTGGACACAAAGATGTGTTATAGGCTTCCAAAAAAAAGTAGTAATGGTAGAAGTTGGGAAAGATAAAATTCCTATGCTATGAAATGTATGCTTATAATTACTAAGCATGAATATTCATGTATAACTTTCCTCGTTGATCAATCTCAGAGGTACAAGCATTTACATGCTATGCTTCTTATTGCAATAATCTGACATCCCCTCCACCAAAAAAGTTGTGAAAGGTTGGAAGATGGAAATTTAATCTGTTTGCTTATTATAAATGTATAGATGTCTATATACTGCCTTCTCTGTGCCATAATGTCTCTGGATAAATAAGACAATTGGAATAAATTACATCTTAACTAAAAGCTGTAAATTTTATTTATATTTTTATTTTGAACAAAGTACGGCATGATTTTAAAATATTTTCTTCACACAAATATAGTCTCTTCATTTTATAGGTAGAATTTTTGTTGCAAATCTCTATTTATGCTGCATGACCTTCAAGAATAGAAGCAAGACATAATGGTTGACAGAAAAATCCCATGCTTTTCTATCGTTATGATAATAAAAAGATAGATAAATTTGTTGCCTTCTTAATGTACACTAAGTCTTTTGCTAAGTGCATTATAAGCTTAATCATGTGTAAACACAAAACAACTATTGGTCTCTTTGTTTAAAAAAAGTGCTGGTTACAGAGGTTAAGTAACTTGCCTAAGAACAGTTAATGGTAGAGCAAAAATGCAAAGTTTGATGAGGACCCTTTGGATTACAAACATTTTTTTCTGAGTACTTCTCAGGGTATCTAAGGCTTATTATTGCGTTGCTTTTAGGTTGCATTCACTTTTAGATTCTCTGTTCATTTCTTCATTATGCTTATTTGTGCCACTCTAAATGTGAATGTTCTTCATCTAGGTGAGCATCACTTCTCTTGAAACACATTAGACCACTTTG
>NW_007048037.1:0-2944 GCF_000164805.1 Carlito syrichta
TTTCAGCTAGTTAAGTCAGTTTCTAATTAAGTCAGCTAGTTAAGACAGCCAGCTAGCTAGTTAGCTAATGGATTAAGTCAGCAGGTTGAGTCAGGTAGTTAGCTAGTTAACTACCTGGTTAAGTCAGCTGATTGAGTCAGCTAGCTAGCTAGTTAACAAACAAGTTGAGTCAGCTGGTTGAGTAGGCTAGCTAGCTAGTTGGCTAATGAGCTAAGTCAGCTGGATGAGTCAGCTAATTAGCTAGTTAGCTAACGAGTTAAGTCAGCTGCTTGAAAGACCTAGGAAGCTCGTTAGCTAATGAGTTAAGTCAGATGACTAAGTCAGCTAGTTAGCAGGTTAGATAATGAGTAAAAAAATTTAGCTATCATTTTAAGTCAGCTACCTATCTAGGCCGCTAACTATTTTAGTGATCTTGTTAGCTAGGTAGCTAGCTTGTTAGCTAACTGTTTAAATCAGCTAGCTAGTGAGGTAGCGAGCTAATTAGCTAACTATTTGAGTCAACTGTCAAGCTAGTAGCTAGCTAGTTAATTAAGCTAATTAGGTCAGCTGTCTAGCCAGCTGGCTAGTTAGACAGCGGGGTAGATAAGTCATTTGGCTAGCCAGCTGACTAGCTGGTTAATTCAGCTAGTTAAGAGAGCTGACTAGCCAACTGACAAGGTAGGTAGCCAGCTATTTAAGTCAGCTAGAGAGCTATTTGGCTAGCTAGTGATGTCTTCGAGTTAAGTCAGCAGGCTAGCCAATTGGCTACCTGGTTAAGTCAGCTAGCTTAGTCAGCTGACTAGCCAGGTGTTTAGGTCGGTAGCTAGCTAGATAAGTGTGCTTGCAAGACATCAGGCTAGCTGTTCAAATCAGCTAGTTAAGTCAGCTGACTAGCTTGCTGACAAAGTAGGTAGCTAGCTAGTTAAGTGAGCTGCCAAGCCAGTTTGCTTGCTTAAGTCAGCTAGGTAAGTCAGTTGTCTAGCCAGCTTGCTAGATAGGTAGCCAGCTAGTTAAGTCAGCTGGCTAGCCAGCTGACTGACTGGTTAAGTCAGCTAGGTAAGTCAGCTGGAAACCAGCTGGCTAGCTAGTTAAGTCAGCTCATTAAGTCAGTTGGCTATCCAACTGGTTAGTTAGTTAAAAAGCTAGTTAAGGTAGATGGCTATCCATCAGGCTAGCTAGTTATTTCAGCTAGTTAATTCAGCTGGTTAGCTAGGAAGCAATCTATATGTCAGCTAGTTATGTCAGCTAGCTAGCTAGTTAAATTAGCTAGATATGTCAGCTGGTTACCTAGATAGCTAGGTAGGTAGCTAGCTAGTTAATTTAGGTAGCTAAGCCAGCTGGCTATCTAGGTAGCTAGGCAGTTAAGTCAGCCTTCTAGCCTGCTGGCTAGTTACTTAAGTCACTTAGTGAAGTCAGCTGCCTAGACAGCTGACTAGCTAGGTAGCTAGATATTTGTCAGCTGTCTAGCCTACTGGCTAGCTATTAAAGCCACCTAGTTAAGTCAACTCGATATTCAGCTGGCTAGCTAGGTAGCTTGTTACTTAAGTCAGCTGGCTAATCAGCTGGCTACCTACTTAAGTCACTGCATTAAGTCATCTGGATAGCCAGCTGGGTAGGTATATAGCAAACTAGTTAATTCAGCTGTCTGGCAAGCAGGCCAGCTATTTAAGTCAGTTAGTTAAGTCAGCTGGCTAGCCAGGTGGCTAGCTAGCTAGTGAGCTTAAGTCAGTTGGCTAGCCAGCAGGCTAGTAAATTATGTCAGTTACTTAAGTCTGCTGACTATCCTGCTAGCTAGCCAGATATAGAGCTAGTTAAGTTAGCTAGGAAGCCACCTGGGTAACCAGTTAAGTCTGCTAGTTGTTCCAGCTGACTAGCTGGTTAAGACAACTAGTTAAGTCAGCTGGATAGCTACGTACCAATTAAGTTAATTTAGCTTGCTAGGCAACTGGCTAGCTATTTAAATCAGTTAGTTAATTCATCTGGCTTCCCAGCTGGCTAGCTATGTAGCTAACCAGTTAAGTCAGCTGGCTAACCAGTTGGCTAGCTAGTTAAGTCTGCTAGTTGTTCCAGCTGGCTAGCTGGTTAAGACAACTAGTTAAGTCAGCTGGATAGCTACGTACCAATTAAGTTAATTCAGCTTGCTAGGCAACTGGCTAGCTATTTAAATCAGTTAGTTAATTCATCTGGCTTCCCAGCTGGCTAGCTATGTAGCTAACCAGTTAAGTCAGCTGGCTAACCAGTTGGCTAGCTAGTTAAGTCAACTTGCTAGCCAGCTGATTAGCTAGGTAGCTAAGTAGTTAATTCAGCAGGCAAGCCAGCAGTATATGTCAGTAGCTAGCTCCTTAAGTCAGCTTGCTAGCCACCTAGCTAGCTGGAGATGTCAGCAAGTTAAATCAGCGGGCTTACCAATTGTCTAACTCGTTATGTCAGATATTTGAGTCAGCTGGCTAGCCAGCTGACTAGTTGGATAAGTCAGCTAGTTAATTCAAGTGGCTATCCAACTGGCTAGTGAGTTATCTCGCTAGTTAAGTCAGCTAGCTAGCCAGGTGGATGGCTGGTTAAGTCAGCTAGTTAAGTCAGCTGTCTAGCAACCTGGCTAGGTAGGTAGCTAGGTAATTAAGTCAGCTGGCTAGCCAGTAAAGTCAGCAAGTTAAGTGAGCTACTGAGCCAACTTGCTAGCTATGTGGCTAACTAGTTAAGCTAGTTGGCTATTCTGATGGCTATCTCGTTATGTCAGCTAGTTAAGTCAGATGGCTAGCCAGGCCGCTGGCAAGTCAAGATGGCTGAGGCTAGCCAGCTGACCAGCATTGTGGCTGGCTGGGTTAAGCTGGCTTTCTATCCCACTGTCCAGCCAGATGGTTGGCTATTTAAGAGAGCTGGTTAGCCAGCTAGTCATCTTGCTAGCCAGCTAGATGGCTGCCTAGCCAGCTAGCGAGTTGGGTAGTTAGCTAGTTAAGCGAGCTGG
>NW_007048038.1:0-718 GCF_000164805.1 Carlito syrichta
ATGCAATATTATGAGAAAATGACGGATGGTACTGGGAAACTATGGGGGGGAGGGGGATGGGATTAACAGTAGCAAATATCTGTCGGGGGATGGGAAAACACTTCTTATCTACAGGGTGCCTGAATGAAACGTCATTGTACACGTAACCCTTAACTGTACCCCACAAAACCATAATAAAAATACTGATTAATGAAAAAAAAAAAAAAAAAAACAAGCATAGTGCATGCAAAACAGTTACCAAAATTGATCATATACTAGTATATAAACAGATCTTTTAAAATATCAAATAATTTGATATAGTGTACTCTAGAACCACACTAGGATTTACTTAGAAATCAGTTATAGAAAAATGTAAATAAAAAATTTATAAGTAGCTTTAAGTTAAAGAAGATGTGTCTATATAATCCATAGGTTAAGGAAGAAATCACGATGCAATTAGCAAACATGTAAACTGGAAGATAATGAAGATAAAACATTTTTAAACATGATGCAAGTAAGGCAATGATTAGAGTAAAAAAAGAAATCAATGATCTTATATTCAGCCTGAAGAATCTAGGAAAATAAAAGCAAAATAAAAGGATGAAAAAAGAAAAATAGCTGGGCTCGGTGGCTCAGTCTGTAATCCTAGCGCTTTGGGAGGCTGAGGTGAGTGGATTGCCTGAGCCCTCGGGTTTGAGACCCACCTGGGCAACTTGGTGAGACCTCATCTCTACAATAA
>NW_007048039.1:0-727 GCF_000164805.1 Carlito syrichta
AAAATAATTTAGACCTAAGGAATTTAGGATAAAGAACTATGACAAGTCAATCTTTTTTTTTCTTATTTTTTAAGAGTCAGAGTCTCACTCTGTTGTTCAGGCTGGAGTGCAGTGGCACGGTGATAACTCACAGTAGTCTTAAACTCCTGGGCTCAAGCAATACTCCCTTCTAGACCTCCTGAGTAACTGGGACTACAGACATGCACCACTATGCCTGGCTAATTTTTTACTTTTAATTTTTGTAGAGACAGAGTCTTATTATGTTGCCCAGGATAGTCTCAAACTTCTAGCCTCCAGTGATCTTCCCGCCTTAGCTACCCAAGAAGCTAAGACTACAGACTTGAACTACCATGTCTCACTGGACAGCATCTTATGCAAATTTCCTGCAATGGAATCTGGCAGGGCAAGCCCAGCTAACAATATCCTGTGTCTTTGATTCATTCTTTGTTCTTGTTTATAAATATGATCTTGTAGGAGGAGGTGACTATAGAATGGAGCAAGATCCAGGCATCCCTGGATACCCTGGCTAAATGTCCTATTATTACATTGATTCAAATACTAATTCCTCATTAACATAAACATAAGTGATGGTGGGTTGTTTTGCGTATTTCTGGTAGCAATTACTAATGCTCTTTGTTATGAATGTGATCATTTACCCAGATTTCCGGAGAAAAACATGTTATTCCATTAACTTTTTTTTCCATGAATGTTGATGTTTCTTGATGTT
>NW_007048040.1:0-889 GCF_000164805.1 Carlito syrichta
CTAGCTATGTCAGCTAGCTAAGTCAATTAGCTCACTAGTTAGATATAAAATTAAGTAGGCTACTTAAGTCTGCTACCTAACTAGTTAGCTAATTATATAAGTCAACTAGAGGTTTAGCTAGTTAAATATTTGGTTGACTATTTAATTCAGGTAATTAAGTCAGCTAGTTAACTAGTTAAGTCAGCCAGTTAAGTAAGCTAGCTAAGTAGTTAAGTCAGCTGGCTAAGTCAGCTAGTTAAGTCAGCTTCTAATGTAGTCAGCTAGTTAAGACAGCTAGCTAGCTAGTTAGCTAGTAGGTTAATTCAACAAGTTATGTAAGGTAGTTAGCTAGTTAACTAACGGTTTAAGTCAACTGGTTGAGTCAGCTAGCTAGCTAGCTGGCAAATGGGTTGAGTCAGATGGTTGAGTAGACTAGCTAGCTAGTTAGCTAACGATTTACATCAGCTGGATGAGTCAGCTAGCTTGCTAGTTAGCTAACGAATTACGTCAGCTGGTTGAGCCAGCTAGCTAGTTCGTTAGCTAACACGTTAAGTAAGATTATTAAGTAAGCTAGCTAGCACACTAGATAGCGAGTAAGCCAAATAGTTAGCTAGATAGTTAAGTCAGCTATCTCGCTAGGCAGCTAAATAATTAAGACAGCCTGTTATCTAGGTAGCTAGCTAGATAGCAATCTGTTTAAGTCAGCTGTCTATCTAGGTAGTTAGCTTGTTAGCTAAATATTTAAGTCAGTAGGCTAGGTAGGTAGCTAGCTAGTTAATTCAGCTAGCTAAATCAGGTGACTAGCCAGATGGCTAGCTAGGCAGCAAGCTAATTATGTCAGTTGGCTAGCCAGCTGACTAGCTGATTAATTCAGCTAGTTAAGAGAGCTAGCTAGACAACTGACAAGGTA
>NW_007048041.1:0-391 GCF_000164805.1 Carlito syrichta
CAATCCCAGCACTTTGGGAGATTGAGGCAGGAGGAATGCTTGAGCCCAGGAGTTCGAGAACAGTGTAGGTAACATAGTAAAACATCATCTCTACCAAAAAAAATAAAAATAAAAATTAGCCAGGTGTGGTGGTGCATGCCTGTAGTCCCAGCTACTCAGGAGGTTGAGGCAGAAGAATCACCTGAGCCCAGCAGGTTGAGGCTGTGGTGGCCGTGAGCTGTGATCGTGCCATTGCACTCCAGTCTAGGCAAGTGTGAGACTCCGAGGAGAGAAAGAAAGAAAGAAAGATAGAGAGAGAAAGGGAGAGAAAGAGAGAGAGAGAAGAGAGAAAGAAAGAAAGAAAGAAAGAAAGAAAGAAAGAAAGAAAGAAAGAAAGAAAGAAAGAAGGAAG
>NW_007048042.1:0-723 GCF_000164805.1 Carlito syrichta
AAATGCACACTGAAAAGACATAAAATAGCAAAATGGATAAAATATCACCAGGCAACAATCTATTGCCTTCAAGAGACTCACCTCACTAGAAAAGACACTCAGAGACTCAAAATAAGAGGATGGGAAACAAATTTTCAGGCAAATGGAACACAAAAGAAAGGAGGAGTCATGATCTTAATCTCAGACAAATACCCTTTAAGCTATCAAAAATTTAAAAAGATACAGAAGGCCACTACATAATGATAAAAGGTTCAATTCATCAACAAGAAATATCCATCCTAAGCATATGCACTGAACATAGGACCACCAACTTTCATAAAGGAACTTCTAGGAAAACTAAAGAAAGATATTGATTCTAACACCATCATAACTGGGGACTTTAATACCGCACTCACAACCCTAGACAGATCATCAGGACAAAAAATCAGCAAGGAGATCCAGAGCCTCAATGTGACTCTGGACCAAATGGACTTCATTGATACCAACAGAACACTCCATCCAAAGACCACAGAATACACATTCTACTCATCACCGCATGGAACATATTTTAAGATCGACCACATAATTGGCCATAAATCAAGCATAAGCAAATTTAAAAGGACCGAAATTTTACCATGCACCTTCTCGAACCACAGTGGAATAAAAACAATCATTGACACCAAAAAGGTACCCCCAAAACCCACAAAGACATGGACACTAAACAGCATGATGCTAAACAACTCC
>NW_007048043.1:0-627 GCF_000164805.1 Carlito syrichta
TTTTAAAAAAAATTTAATTAGCTGTTTATATAGATATCGATTATCCAAATCAGTAGCTTTCATATGTAATAGCAATAAAATATGAGAGGAGTATGTGAAAAAAGTTTATTCATAGTTGCAACTGAGACTATAAAACAATACAAAGCTTATTACAGGTTATAAAAGAGATAATCAATGGAATAGTGTGTGTAAACTCCTTCAGAAGTTGTTTCTTAAATTCCAATCTTAGTTTCATCTGGAAAAAATAAAGTGAATAATTGCAAATTTAAACAGGAATAGTGAAAACAGTGTCATATTCAGAGGGTAAAGCATATTTTAATATTATAGTGATTAAAATAGTGTAGTGTTGGCACAGCCATTTACAGAAAGATCAGAGACACTGGTAGGTCTCACGACTGAGCTCCATGGACAGTGGTTTGTGGTTTATTTTGGAGATTCTCAAGATTCCCAGAAGTGCCTTTAGCCATTAGAGGGATTAAATATATGGGTTCTGAGTTCTTGTATATCTAGTTCTTCAAAAACAGCTATGTTTTTGTGTGTTTTCTGTATTGGGTTCCCACACTTCCAGACAGATTGCATATGTTGAAAAATTTTCATTGCATTTGTATTGCTATATGGTGGGAGATT
>NW_007048044.1:0-850 GCF_000164805.1 Carlito syrichta
ATATTCAGGCATGGGGTGATACATGCCTGTAGTCCCAGATACTTGGGAGGCTGAGGTGCCGAGGCGGAAGGGTCACCTGAGCCCATGAGGTAGAGGTGGCGGTGAGTTGAGATTGTGCCACCGCACTCAACCTGAACGACAGAGTGAGATGACCACTCTAAAAATAATTACTTCTACATTCTATATCCTGAGTGGCACGAGGTCAGACCAGGTACACCCATATTTGTAGTGTTCCAAAATGTCAGAATTTTACTGAGGCTGGTGTGATCTTAAAAGCCACAAGCTACACGGTGTTCCCGAGGAGACAATGCTACTTCGTACTTCCCTTTTACCAGGTAGTAAGAGCGTCAGGCAGGCAGGCTCAAGCCACTCCTCCAGTCCAGCCAATATCACACACAGTAGATAGTAGTGCACTTAACCAATATATAAAAATCACAGATTAAACATTCCATGTCAAAGTAACGTGGGATGTCAACAGAAAATGGAAAGGAGAAAGGGTTAGCGAACCAGGTTAGGGAGAGCCAAGGTGAGGAGGAGTTTTCCCGTGCCGGCTTGGATGGCACATCCACATCTTGCAAGAATATGGGCAGAGTCTCTGGTGGAAGATGACAGGAGCTTTTCATGGGGACAGCAAGATGGTGTCTGTTCAAGTGGCTGTTTCGAGCTGGTGAAGTCCTGTTCTTTTTATGGTCACAAAGCCTTCTGATGAGGTCTGACAGCGGAAGGGCATATGCCTGGTTCTGTTCTCACCCGGTTGCCTGTGGTGTCTATTGGGTGAGGCAAACAACCGGTCCCCTGTTGGCATGAGGTCTTTTAGGAAATAAGATAAAGTCTTTTTCTGAGATGGAGT
>NW_007048045.1:0-866 GCF_000164805.1 Carlito syrichta
GTTAAAATTGAGTATCATAACAATGTTTATAATGTGTCTTGTACTGAGTGTATTTTAACTGATTGTTTAACTAATGCCTTTTATGAAGGTTTTGTTATACTTAAGCAGTCAACTTATTTTATGATTCCTGTACACTTGTCATCTCATTGGTATGATGAATATGGCTTGCAGACACTGCGTGATATTTGTTCCCTTTTGGAAAGACAAAAAAGATTTTTGTCTCCTTTAATTTTAGAAATTACAGCTTTGATAGCTATTGCTACTTCAGTAACAGTTTCAGCCATAGCTCTATCTAAGGAAGCCCACACAGCAACCTTTGCTAATCAGTTAACTAGGAATGTTTCTATTGCATTAGCTTCTCAGAAGATTATAGATCAAAAGTTAAAAAGTAGAGTTAATGCTTTGGAGGAGGCAGTTTCAGCAGTAGGACAAGAGCTTGTGACTTTAAAGATAAAATTGGTTCTCTGGTGTCACTTTGAGTTTAAATGGATTTGCATCACTATTTTAGAAGTAAATAAGAGTGTCCACACTAGGGACAAAATAAGAAATCATACACTTGGAAATTGGAGTCATTCAGACTTGAGTGCAGACCTTACTAAATTACATCAAGAAATACAGGACATGACTGTCACTAAGAAACAGTCCCGGTCCTCAGAATTATCCAGTTCTCATCATTCATCAACCAAAAGTCATTGATGTCTATACTCATTAATGTGGGAATTTGCGGAGCAGTGATTCTTGTGTTGCTATGCCTGCTTCCAATTATTTTCAAGGTGCTGTAGAAAAGAATTTCTCAGCTCAACACCGAGTTCCATGGGTTCATGCTAAAAAATAAAAAAGGGAGAGATGATGGGAGCCAGCCGTGG
>NW_007048046.1:0-642 GCF_000164805.1 Carlito syrichta
AATGGACCTTAAACATCCAATGCAATACTATATGAAAATGACTGACCGTACTGGGAAACTATGGTGGGTGAGGGAGATGGGATTAACAGTAGCAAATATCTGTCTGGGAACGGGGAAACACCCCATATCAATAGTGTGCCTGAATGAAACGCAATTGTATACCTAACCCTTAACTGTACCCCACAACTTCACAATAAAAAAAAAATGGCTTATAGAGGAATGGTCTTGAAAGATGAAATTCTGTTACCGGAATGTACAATTAGCAGATGCCTTCTGATGACCTTTTGCTAAATACAAGTACTACTTGCAAATATAATCCACCAAACAATTTAACTGAGTAGCAATGGCTGAAAGGCATGGGGAACAACCAGAAGGATGTCTCCTGAGATGGCACCAACACTATGGAACCTAACAAAGACAACAAAGGCCATAAATTCCTGCCTCTCCCATGCGCGCATGAAACTTAAACTCATGTACAAACATTATCTCCCTATAGGAATACTACCTCATAGCTCCCTCCAATAAAGACCAGAAGATGGCTCTGACTGGCATGGCCAGGCTCAGAGAGCACAGGCCGCCCCTTCCCAAAACCGATAAATACAGACCTCTCTCTCACCCTCTCTCTCTCACTCCCTTTTCCCA
>NW_007048047.1:0-1066 GCF_000164805.1 Carlito syrichta
TATAGAGTTTAAAAACACACTCCAAACCGGGCTCGGTGGCTCAGCCTGTAATCCTGCACGTTGGGAGGCTGAAGTGAGTGGATTGCCTGATCCCGCGGGTTCAAAACCCACCTGGGGAACTTGGCGAGACCTCATCTCTACAATAAATCAAAAATCAGCTGGGTGTGGTAGTGCGGGCCTGTAATTGCGGCTATTCGGAAGGCTGAGGTGGAAGGATTGCTGCAGCTCAGCAGATTGAGGCTGCGGTGGCCAGGAGTGGCCACTGCACTCCAGTCCGGGCAACAGAGTGAGACTCCAACTCAAATAAATAAATAACATAAACAAACAAACAAACAAACAAACAAACAAACACAACACACTCCACACATAGTATCTCTAACAAAAACTCCCAGAGGCCCTGCCAAATGCAAAATATAGACATTCATTTGAGATAGTAATAAAAGCCAATGATTATTCCTGAGCCTTCAGCTTCTGTTAAGGGTATGAACCCACCAAAGCACCTTTAGGTGGACTGACAGATCTGGTTGTTCAGTACAAATGTGCTTAACTTTATTCCATGTACAGCCTTCCTGCAGATTAGGTTAATCATTCAAATTACCCACATACACTGAAAAGGAAGACATTATGTTCAAATTCCCAGAGGAGGAAAACAGGAGGCACAACTGGCAATAGGGCCTGGCTCTAATGAGACATAGAGGAGGGGTATATATTCCAGCTTCACAGACCAACTCAACCTTCTAGAAGAAAAGCATCCATGAATCTCACTACTGCTCTTTCTTAGCTCCCAGATTTGTCCCTCGAGGTGAGGGATCATGCCTTTCTTTCTATTGTGTTTGGTTTGTTTCCTCTCCATGGACCTGGTAGCATATCTTGCTCAGTGTGTGCTGAATAGTTGTGTGTGGGGAGGGGCATTGGGTACAAACCCAACCCCAGTCAGTGTCTTTCCAGCAGTGACTGTTAATGGAAGAGCTAAGCATGGGCCATGCTGTTGTTCTTAGGCCTGCGGTTCAGCTACTGCAAGGAGACCAGCAGCTCCTGCTGTGCAAAACACTCTGCCCTGCCTCAA
>NW_007048048.1:0-535 GCF_000164805.1 Carlito syrichta
CCGCCTTGCTATAATATGCTTGTGATATTTTATAAATTCCCAGAATTAGTATATGATTTTCTACCCCACATTCACTGTATGTGTTTGCAGCATTCATATTTAAAACTGTGTTAAGTTTGGCTTTTGTTGTCCCATAATGACCATGTTATGTTATGTAAATGTTAAGCAAACAAGCTTTCCTAAGCATACCTTGGGATGGAGACTTAAGGGCTAATGTAACCCTTTGCCTGCCAGCTCAGGTTACTTCATACGCAGGGACTGCATGGACCTAACTTATCTAACATTCCACTCGGCCCATTACGTGGGTTTCTGTCAATCACGGGCAGCACCCACCAATACCAAGTGTTCCCGTACCCATTAGGAGAAATTACCCAATCATGTAAAATCAAGTTTGGAGTTCTTTCCCCTCCCTCTGTAATTGTGCATAAAAACTGCTTGCCATTGTGAATCAGGGCTCTGGTCCATGAAGCCTCTACAGACTCGAGCCTGAATAAAGACCCTTGTGTGTTTGCATCGGAGCTGGCTCTTTGTGGTC
>NW_007048049.1:0-949 GCF_000164805.1 Carlito syrichta
TGTCGAGGGTTGTGAGTGGGGTATTAAAGTCCCCAGTTATGATTATGTTAGAGTCAATATTTCTTTAGTTTTCCTAGGAATTGCTTTGTAAAAGTTGGTGCACCTATGTTAGGTGCATATATATTTAGGATAGATATTTCTTGTTGATGGAATGAGCCTTTTATCATTATGTAGTGGCCCTCTGTATCTTTTAAAATTTTTGATAGCTTAAATGGTATTTTGTCTGAAATTAGGATTGCAACTCCTCTTTTCTTTTGTGTTCCATTCGCTTGAAAATTTGTTTCCCATCTTCTTACTTTGAGTCTGTGCATGTCCTTTCTAGTGAGATGGGTCTCTTGAAGGCAGTATATTGTTGCCTGGTGACATTTTATCCATTTTGCCATTCTATGTCTTTTCAGTGGTGCATTTAGTCCATTCACATTCAGGCTAATTATTGAAATGTGAGAGTTTATCCCTAACATGCAGTTTTTTATAGTTGTTCTTCCACTGGTTTATTGTCTTTCTTTTGTTTTTTGGGTTGGTTCTTATGTATTTTATTCTTTTTCCTGTACTCTTGTGAAAAATGTTGCTCTTTTTTTCCCCTTTTCTTCTGTGTTTAGTACTTTCTTAAGTGTTTCATGTAGAGGTGGTTTGGTGGCAGCGTAAGTTATTAGGGATTGGATATCTGAGAAAGATTTTAATTCTCCTTCGCTGATGAAGCTTAATCTGGCAGGGTAGGTTATTCTTGGTTGAAATTGTTTATCTTTTAGAACTTTGAAGATAGGGCTCCAAGCTCTCCTAGCCTGCAGGGTTTCTGTAGATAAATCTGCTGCTATTCTAATTGGTTTTCCATGGTAGGTAATCTGACCTTTTTCTCTTGCTGCCTTTAGGATTTTTTCTTTTATGCCTACTTTGTTTAGGTGAATTATTATGTGTCTAGGAGTTGGTTTTCTCATTTGTTGTCTTGCAG
>NW_007048049.1:1202-17836 GCF_000164805.1 Carlito syrichta
ATGATCTCATGAAAGGTTTGTTCCAATGTGGTCTCTGTCTCTTTTTCTGCCTCAGGCAGATCAATTACTCTTAGGTTAGGCCTCCTGAGGTAATCGCTCATCTCTTGAAGGTTTTTTCCTGTCTTTTTGAGCTTGTTTTCTATGTTCTTGAGAGTTTGGGTTATTTCTATATTTTGGTCCTCAAGCTCTGAGATTCTTTCTTCTGCTTGGGTAATTCTGCTTTCCATGCTTATCAGTTTATTGTTTATTTCATTCACAGTATTCTTTATTACTGTTATCTCAGATATCAGCTCCTTTCTAGTTTCTTCTTGAGTCTCCTCAATTCTTTTTAATCTCTCCATTAATGTCTGATGTCTAGGGTTGTATGTTGAGACCATTCAGTTGTTTGCATTCCAAAGTCAGTTTTCTCAGTGTCTGCCCTCCCAGGAGTCTGGGAAGGACCTGTATACTTCTTTTGGTTTTTCTTCATTTGTGTAGATTTTTCTCTTTGGTCCCTTAGTGGATCAAGTTCCTGAGATCTAATCTCCAGCCTCTCTCCTCTGTTTCTGTTGCAGGTAGTTAGCTTGTTGCTTGGAAGGTCTGTGACACTAGTTTCTATTCAGCGTAGGGGAGGGGCTTTGTCTCCTGCTAATGACATCACCATGGGAACCGAGGTGGAGGCTCTGCTAAGTGGGCGGGGTGATGCGATGTAAATATGCCTTGAAAATGGTGGAGGTGGTGGTTTTAAGTTCACTTTTAGGGGCCTCCTGTGGGTCTCTTGGCGGGACCAGCTGCACAGCTGGGTGGTGGATCTGGGGTGCCTCCAGCCGGCTGGGGTGGAGGACAGGGTCCAGCGTTTCCTCCTCTGGAGCTGGAAACCTGTGATCGGCACCTTACGCCAGCTTGGGGTTCTGCCCCCTTACACAGGCTTGTGGTCACACACGCTGAGTGCCTCAGCCAGGGTGGGTCAGGGGCTTCCGATCTTCAAAGCTCCAGAGGGCAGGTAGTGGCTCTGGGTCCCTCCTAGGGCACTTTAGCCAGAAATGGGACTGGTATCTCTAAAGGGCGGGCACTCAGAGCCTCCCTGCGTGACCAGCAGCTTCACGCTGGGTGCTTGTCTCCACACTGTAGACGGGGATGGACCTGTGATCCGGGATTTGGAATTTCCCAGCCAATCGGAATCACATATAGTGGAGCAGCTGGTCCAGTGGCGATGTCTGGCCCTGCATGGGACCAAAAGTCCCTAAGCCTTGTACCAGTGCAGCTGGAGGTGGGCGGGGGGCAGGGTGCAGGAAGAAAAGTAATAATCTTTTTGGGAAATTCACATTCGGGGAATCTCAGGGACCCATCTATGCAGTGGCCATCTTGCCATAACTGTAAACTCAGGGTTTTTATTGAGATATTTTTCATAAAAAATTCAAACAAAGTTACCAAATCTGGGTGTGATTGATTTTGTTTTTATGTCGCACTGCAAATACTACCAAACTCACAGAGGAATTATACATTCTGTACATGTCACGGGATACAGCATTTTCATATTTTAAAACTTTTTTTCCAGGCAAGAATTATGCATAATAAAAAAACACCAACATGATAGAGTTTCTGTACCCAGAGTCTCTAGTCTTATAAGGCTTCATAGTATTTAGAATAATGAATGGCTTGAATGTTTCTGTTTCATATGTTTTAAAAATCATCATTTACTTAATAACCCACTGTTTGCTAATGATAAAGCTGTTTCTTTACTTTTTCTACTTTTTATGATTTCAGGTCATACAATGTTTCTTGTCCATCAGTTTTTCTTACTCAGTACATTTTCATATTCTTCTTTCAGTTTCCCTTTAGCTTGAAATCAAGGATTTGAAATTCAGTGTGCAGTTCAGACTCATGTAAATAGAACTACACTCCAGGGAGATTTCATTCAGATCTCAAATGCTCTCCAATTTCTACTAATTTATTGGCTACTAAATTAGTGAACAAAATGGTCTAAGAGCTGTGGCTTAGTACTAAATTCAATGGTGTATTCTTGAAAACACACAAGAATTAGGGAAAGGTATAATTTATAGAAAACTGTATTCAATTAGTAAGTAGCATAAAATCCAAAGTAGTTATAATTATCTTAATAAAATATAGTGCCTAGTTCAGTGTTTCGTACAGAATAGCAACTAAAAAGCTATGCCGAACAAATAAATGAATTAATTAAAGCACTGCCTGCTACTACTTCTATTTATGAAGAGTATTGATTTTTAGTCTGCTATTTTGTAAGAAAAACTGTATTTTAAAAAAGAAAATCTCTTTGTATTTCTCTGCATAACACAAGAGAATGTTCTAAGTCACCTAAATTATCAAAGCTTTCCTACATGTAAGAAACTTAGCATTCATTTAAAATGGTTCTAAAAGCTTTAAAATTGAGAGTTTCAGTCATATAATAGAGACCTTACTAAATATTCCACTGTGATTTTGGTCTGTTAAAAGGAAACATTTAAGACTTTGGATTTTTTCAAGTTTTCACACTTAATAACTGAGTTTAGGACACTTAATAAGTCTTAAACACAGCCACTTCTCTGTGCTAAATATTTATCTGAACAAGCAGGAAATTACGAAGCCATATCCAGATGTGTGATATAAGTTCATGTAGGGTGGCAGCTTTTTAATTAGGTTAGAGTCATTGAAATATAACAATTGGAATCCAGAGGTATGAGCCAGACATGATACAGCCAATCTTAAGCCTTTAAAAATTTTTTTTTACTTTCTAATAATCAGTGGGTTTATTGTATTTTATTTTTTTAGTTAGGATCTTTTGGGTGCCAACAACAGACATCTAATTAAGGTAGTCTATGCTTAAAAAAAAGACTTTCTTAAATTATTGAAATAATGTAGGGGATCCAAGGGCCAGTAGTATCCTTAAGCCTCCCAGAGGACTAGAAGCAGAAACAGAAAAGTAATCAGATACCTAATTGTTTTGGGGAAATTCATAGCCAAAACCTAGCAGAAACATCTTTTTAAGCTAGACCTCAAATGAAGTAACTGTTTCCTTTTTTAAAGTAGAGAGTTCGTGATTGAGAAACATAAGAAATAGACACTTGTCCCAATTTTTAATCAGAAATAGCCTTATTCTCTTCTCAGAATTATATTACATGATAAACAGTATTCTCAAGAAAATACTTACACACTAGGACTCTGACCTTCCCTCCCAATGCCAGCTACATTCTGATCATCGATAACAAGAGGAGTCTGCACAATAGGAATGACATCAAACTTGCCTAGACATTCTCAACAGGTATCAAGTAGCTAAAGCCACTTTTCCTCAGACTGCACTCCCTCTACCAACAAAGATGAAGAGGCAGTTCCAGATACCATCTCTTCTTATCTGCTAACACTCACTGTGCATCTATTTTCTGTGACAGTCTCATAAATTGCTTATCCTGTTTTCTAACGGGCACAAGAAGGGAGTATCTTATGCTTGGTTCATGATTCTCGTTTCCTTTGTATCTTTTCCTGCTGTCTAGGAGTCAGGCAGTACCACTTCTGGTTAGAATGGAGAGGATATGAGAAAGACTTTTGCTCCCATGATAACAACAAGGGGGTAAAAAGGACAATGAAAATTACAACTTTTGATAAAGCTTTGAAAAACTTATAGACCCAAAATAACCTCAAGAAAATACATTTCAGAGAGGGATGAAATCCTCATTGGTGAGCTAAAAGTCACCAAAGTTTTGTTCCTGTAAACAAGTCCCAAGTCTGGATAGAAGCAAGCAAGGAGCAGGAGAGACTACCTGTTTTGAGAGATTTATAAATAGTGGTTTTCTTTGGGGTTTAAGGAATTTCACAGGAAACAAGTATAAGGGAAATTTGGGGGATAATAAAATATATCTTGATTTGGACATTCACTATGCAGGTATATACCTGCCCCACTGTGTTAGTAAGATCTGTGTATTTCACAACTAATCAAAAAAATCAGAAACTAAATAAATAAAACAGAGAGGAGTACCTGAAACAAAAATGGCAGGAGGGAGGTTAGTGGTTGTTGAAGCATGGTGGTAAATGCCTAAGAATTTGGTATACAGTTTTCTTTACTTTGTCTTAACCCTCCAAAGATTTCCTATCTCTCTACAAATAAAAGTTAAGTCCTCACAACAGCCTATAAAGATCTATGTAGTTCTGTAAGAACTGCCTCACTTCCATTATCTTTTTTGACCTCAACTGTTATTAATCTTTCTCCCTTAATTCACATATTACAGCCGCTTCTGTTTTTTTGAAGGTGCCAGACACATATACCAGTGTGTCTCTGTATTGGCTGTTCCATTTGCCTATTGCCCCCTTCTTCCAAATACAACCCTGACCAATTTCTTTATTTCTTGCAAAAATAATGCTTTCTCAATTAGGTCTACTCTCATATTTATATTTAAAAGTGCAACCCTGCCGGGCTCGGTGCCTCAGCCTGTAATCCCGTGCCTTTGGGAGGCTGAGGTGAGTGAATTGCCTGAGCCCACGGGTTTGAGACCCGCCTGGGCAGTGAGACCTCATCTCTACAATAAATAAAAAAATCAGCCGGGAGTGGTGGCGCATGCCTGTAATTCCAGCTACTCGGAAGGCTGAGGCAGAAGGATCACCAGAGCCCAGCAGGCCGAGGCTGCGGTGGCCGGGAGCGGCCACTGCACTCAGTCTGGGTGACAGAGTGAGACTCCAACTCAAAAAAAGTGCAACCCTCTTCTCATCCCTTTAATTTTTTTCCTCAAAGCATTCATTATCTTTTAACATATGGACACTTCATATTTTTATTATTTATCTTTTAACATATAAACACTTCACATTTTTGTTATTTTTAATCTCTATCTCTCTGCTCCCTCTTAAATGTAGGCTCCAAGGGGAGAGTGGGCTACAAATCTCTATTTTAAAAATAATTTCCATATCCCAAGAGCATAGAATAGCACTTGACATGCAAATGGTGCTTCATAAATACTTTGTGAATAAATGAACATATGATTTCTCAACTTTATTCTGTGAAGTTCCCTTGCTTGTTAAATAATGAAGGTCCCCTAACTCCACTTTTGGAAAGTATACAAAGAGTAATTTCTCCATCCTTGAGCTTGTGGTCACAACATGGACCCTTCTCCCACAGAAGTCATTATTGTCAATGATGACACCCACTTTACAACTTTTCTTTGTCAATTGAGCATTGAGAGAAGAATTTACAGAAACATTTTTGAAAAATCAAGCATGCAAACATTCTCAAGATGAAACAAAGTACAAGCAATTTAAAATGATTAGTACTTTTGTTTCCTCAACCTATATATAATCAGGGTTCTTCTGACAGAACTAACAGGAGAGAAAGAGAGAGACAGAGAGGGAGAAGGAAGAGAGGGAGATTAATTTTAAGAAATGGGTTTATGTTGTTGTGGAGGCTTGGTATGTCCAAAGACTGCAGGACAGCTGTCAGACTGGACACCAAGGGAAGAGCTGCAGTTCAGGTCCAAAGGCAGTTTGCTGGCAGATTCCTTCTTCCTTGAAGGAGGACAGTCTTTGTTCTACTAAGGCCTTTGACTGATTGGATGAGACGCAGTCACATCATGAAAAGAAATCTATTTTACTGAAAGTTCACCAATTTAAATGGAAGCTCTTCTTCCATTTATATGTTCAAAAACACCTCTACAGGAGCATCCAGAATAATATTTAACCAAATATCTGAACACCTGACCCAGTCATGTTGACACATAAAATTAACCATCACACCTTATTACAAATGATGTTAAGTACCCTCTGTGGCATAAAGTTCTAAACATTAGGCTGTAGCTCTACGGCCAAACCCATCCAGTGATAAGCTCTGCAGGACCATTTTTTTCCTAAGATAAACAAAATAATTTATATTTTATTTTCATCTTTATTTATCCCTGTCGTACACACATTCTCTCCTTCTCTCTCTCTCTCGCTCTCGGTTTTGTTTTTGCACAGTCTCACTCTTTTTGTTTTTTTTGTGTGTGGGTTTTTTTTTGTTTGTTTGGGCTTTTTTGCACGCTTATTCTGGCTTTCTCTGACTATTGCTCTATTGGCTTAACTCACATTTTCTGCATTTGCGTTCATAATTTTTTAGCCCTAAGGTCAGATTCCTCTGCTTGCTTCTCTATATACAAGGTGTATTACGACTTACCAGTTTCAGACTTAAAAATTCTCACTAGTCCAACACCTGTAGCTAACATTCCACATTCTATCTTTTTATGTTTTTGTTTTTTTTTTTTTTTAGTCAGAGTCTCACTCTTTTGTGCAGGCTCAAGTACAGTGGCACACTCACAACCACTGCATCTTCGACCTGCTGGGCTCAGGATATCCTTCCACTACAGCCTTCCAAGTAGCTGGAACTACAGGTGGGGGTGCACACCACCACGCCCAGCTAATTTTTTTTTTGAGTTGGAGTCTCACTCTGTCGCCCAGACTGGAGTGCAGTGGCATGCTCCCAGCCACCGCAGCCTCCACCTGCTGGGCTCTGGTGATCCTTCTGCCTCAGCCTTCCAAGTGGCCAGAATTACAACCATGTACTACCACACCCAGCTCGTTTTTGATTTATTGTAGAGATGAGGTCTCACCAAGTTGTCTGGGTGGGTCTCGAACCTGCAGGCTCAGGCATTCCACTTGCCTTGGCCTCCCAAAGCGCTGGGATTACAGGTTGAGCCACTGAGCCTGGCCTAATTTTTAAATTTATTGTGGAGATAAGGTCTCGCTAAGTTGCCCAGACTGGTCTTGAACCTGTGGGTTCAGGCAGTCCTCTCACCTCAGCCTCCCAGAGTGCTAGGATTATAGATGTGAGCCACCGTACCTGGCCACATTCTATTTTTTTTTTTTTTTAGTTGGAGTCTCACTCAGTCACCCAGACTGGAGTGCAGTGGCCACTCCCAGCCACTGCAGCCTCGACCTGCTGGGTTCCGGCGATCCTTCCGCCTCAGCCTTCCGAGTAGCCGGAATTACAGGCATGCGCTAACTCACCCGGCTAATTTTTTTGATTTCTTGTAGAGCTGAGGTCTTGCCAAGTTGCCCAGGTGGGTCTCGAACCCACGGGCTCAGGCAATTCACTCACCTCGGCCTCCCAAAGCTCAGGATTACAGGCTGAGTCACTGAGCCCGGCCAACATTCTATCTTAACACACAGTTCTTAGAGAACTGTCAGATCGATTCAGCTTGGACAAGTTGTCTACTTTGGCCAGAGGGATTAGTGATGTGTGCCTTACTACTTGCTGGATGAGGCTTTGGAAGTAGCCCGAGACGGAAATGGAGCAGCTTGAGAAATAAAAATAAAATTATAAGCCCCCCAACTGACTGACAGACTCTCTCAGCCAAGAGGGCCCCAGGGAAACTTATAAACTGAGTCCTTGCCATGACAAGATGGGGGAGGTCAGACATGCCTCACTGCACAGCCTCCTTCACTCACCACCATTAGGTTTCTCTGCTAATGATTAAACTGTAACTAGCCCTTTTGAAATACTTGCTCCCTTACTAATTTCAACCCATCTCCTGATGATGCCCCTTCCTTTGTGCTGTTTTGACACAATAGCTGAACATCTTTCCTGCCTGAGAAGAGACCACCAACTAGGGAGTCAGTTGGCCAGTTTACTTAGGCTGTGCACCGAGCTCCTTTTTGTCCTTTACTGCACCTTTTGAAGTATGGGGCGTGAATGTAATACATTCAAATGCCCACTCTCCACCACAAAGTGAAAATGGACATATATAACATACATGTTAGCTTTCCACACATGTACTCCTCTTTTGTAATTATTCATAGCTCCTCCTTAAACCTGTTAAATACATTAGTATGTTTACTTAGCCAGCCTGTTCAGCATAAATTTCTGTCTCCTTATTCCCTCCCTTGAAGCAATGGTTTTTTAGTTTTAGCTGTAGGTTCTGCTTCTCACCTATAGGTTGTGATATCCTTCTTTATAGAAATAAAGATCTACTTTCTAAATTTGGTGACTTTTTGGTTGACAAATTTATCCAAAAAAGAGTGTTCCTACAGAAAGAAAGAAATGTTAGATTAACAAATGCTTAATAAAGCACCTTTGACTTCAGTAAAGGGCTTAGTAATTGAATATAGTTCTGAATACAATACTGTAATAATATACCAGCAACCTAACAGAACAAAAACATTTCTATTATTGCTGCATTTTATTTGTCTTTTTCACTACAGTCAAGTCTATGAACATGGGTAGGAGAAAAACATACCACCTAAAGTCCAATATGACAAAAAAATATTAATGCAATCAATTAAGGAGAAAATGAAAACATCAGTCATTGATGGAGCATTTGTTATGAGCATATTTGTCCTTATCTTTTTATATGTCGTATGCACAGCACTCTATTGTCTTGATCATTTCACTGGCACGTGCCCAAACCTTATCAAGATCTGTGATCTCTCTTTTAAGGCCTGGTGACTAGAATGGAACAGAGTGTGCTTCTCCTATTAGTGTACTTTGTTAAAGAGGAATAATAATGTTTATTTTATTTTCAATAATCCTTCCTGTTGATGCTCAGAATGTATTTGACTATTGGGTCTACCATGTATCAGGCACAATGCTAAAGTTTTTGTAAGTGTAATCTTATTAAATTCTACCCCCAAGCCTCCCAAAACTGTGCACTGATATGAGGCATAATAAAGAATAAAATGGGACTGATATTGCACACTATGTGAGGATTAAGGTCAAGTTAATCCCACTTTTCTTGACTTCATACGCTGAGTCTCCACAATAAACTATATTGTCTCTCAAGTACTCCATTAATCAGTATCAGTTTCTAATGCCTGAGGGCTGTCAGTTTACCATGGAACACCTTTTTATGCCAGAAGGTGCAGCAATTCTGGTACAGAATTGTATGGGCAAGTCAAAAGGATACAGGAACTGCCTTCCAGTGGCTAAATCTGGGAAAATTCAAGTATCAAATTAAGTAATAATACGTCATTGAATAAAATAAGAATTAGTGAGTCAAAACTAATACAAATAAATGCATAATAAAAGAAAGAAAAGGGAAAACTCTTCCTAGATTAGAAAGTCACCTAATATGTATAAAAAGAATAGCATAACATAATTAGAAAAACATGACTTGACAAGCATCAGAACAAAGATAGTTATGAGAAAGAATCGTCAATAGATACTAAAACGAATGGGTGAAAATTTGAAGAATAATAGTATATTTACACAGTCTTGAGTTATCTCCTCCCAAATACCTCTCAATTGCAAAGAGAAAGACAGTAACTTGTAAGTGGGAAAAACCTGGCTAACATAATTTTACACATGATCAAATAAATGGTGCTCTAATGAGCCATGATACGCCTCCCAATAGATGCACTGAGGACATAGTATCACTTCTGTGGAATTCCTGCCAAAAACACATAAGCTGAATCTAATCATGAGAAAATATTGGATAAATTCAAATTGAGAGGATTTCCACAAAACATCTGGCCTGTCCCCTTCAAAAGTACCAAATGTCCTGAAAAACAGAGAAATCCTCCAGACATAGGAGATAAAGGGACATGGCATGACAATGAAGTATCTGATCTGGCACTTTCTTATACTACAAAGAATAAGATTGGGACAATTGATAAAATGTGCATAGGTCTGCAGATTAGATAATAAGGTTGTATCAACATTAATTTTCTGACTTTGATAATTATACTCTAGTTTTATGAGAGGATGTTCTTGTTTTTAGGAAGCATGTATCAATGTATCCAAAGGGTGATGGAAAATCATATTTGCAGTTTATTCTCAAACGGTCCAGGGAAACAACTGGGTAGAAACAAAGAAGGAGAATAAGAATGCAGGCAAATGGTTTGACATTTGGACTATCTGGGTAAATTATGTTTATTAAATTGGAAACTCCTTTGTAAGTTTGAACTTAGGTCAAAATTCAAAATTGAAATAAAAATGAGCATTTTATAGAGAGTTAAATCTACGTTATACCCCTATACATGTCTAAATTATTTTCTATATGAGAACCTAGAAGTGAGACTTCTATTCAAAAGATATGTGCATTTGCTATTTGCTATATGCTAAATTACTCTCCAGAACTTCAGCTTACCTTTCCAGCAATGTAGAGAGTGCTCAAACTTTTATAATTTTCCTCAAACCTAATACTATTACACTTAAACATTTTTCACTCTGATAATTATGAAACTGCATTTTGTTATTTTGATTTGCACTTCTCTGATGATTCTTACATTGGGAAATATTTTCATATGTTTTTAAACACTCGAGATTTGTTTGTTTGTTTGTTTGTTTGAGTCATTCTCACTCTGTCACCCAGACTGGAGTGCAGTAGTATGTTAACAGCTACCGCAGTCTTGACCTGCTGGGCTTGCTCAGCCTTCCAAGTAGCTGGGACTATGGGTGTGCGCCACTATGCCTGACTAACTTTTTAAATTTATTGTAGAGGGGAGGTCTCACTAAGTTTCCCAAGCTGGTCTCATATCCCTGTGCTCAGGCAATCCTCTCACCTCTGCCTCCCAAAGTGCTGGTATTACAGGTATGAGCCACCGCACTCCACCTAGACACTCAAGTTTTTCCTTTCATATCTGCTCATACCTCCTATTTATTTTAAATGTTTTTATTTTTGTCTTTTTCTTTTGATGTGTATATCTTCATATATTCTATTTTGCATACAAATATTTAAAAATGTGTCTACCTGTTTGCCCAAAATTGTTTAGTTTTTGAGGGTCAAAGCAACCTGAAAAACCCAAACTAAAGTCATTCATCCAGTCATGTGTTAAATTGATGCTTGGGGGAACCCTGAAGTATCCTTGTGGCTACTTAGTACTGTATCTCAATAGTATTTCTCTTCAATAAATTTCTTTTTAAATTGTCACCAAAATATCCTATATTCTATATTGTGTGGTCAAATAGGCTCAACAACATTGTCAATCCTGAAAGTCCAAAAGATTAACTGAAGTCTAATTTTACCCTTTGCTTCCTGGAAGACATGTTTAAATAAGACTCCTAGCAGTCTCAAATTGGTTTGGGATTTTGTTTTAAAGTATAGGTCTCTCCTTCCAACATCTTCATGAAAGATTACCACAGAAAACTAGTTTAAAGGTGATGACGTGACTACTGCAGATTTAAAGGAATATAAAGAACCTGAAAATATGGTTTTGAAATATAAGTAGACTGATCCTCTTTTTCATAAAAGGTGTAAATACAGTTTATAAAACTTGGTGTCCACAAGCTGAATGATTATTTGCAGAGGACAGTAATGAACACCTTCAGGACTGTACTTCTAAATTAAATATAACATTAATGGGAACCATTTAATGCAGCTCTGCTCTGATGGCTTTGTTAATTGGATTGCTGCTGCTGTGAATATAAAAGTTGCTGACAATGTTAGAAAAACGAGACTTACACAAAACATCGCCTAAGAAGAGGCTGGATTTGATATGTTTAATCAGCCAAGTTAGCTCATCATTTACCTATTCCAGAACACTTTTATTTGGTGGTTGGACAAACATATAATGACTCATTGTCAATTCTGTGCCTTATGTTCTGATGACAACTAGTCTGTTTCCTGAACTGTCTGTCTGCTGTTTCTGGTTATATCACATACTTACCAGACAGCACTTTCATCCTAAGGCAAAGCTTTCTCTTGGGGACTATGAGTATGTGAATGAGACTCTGGACTTAAATGTAAAATTAAAAAAGGATGAATTTCATGCCAAAAGCAGAAATGGCTGAGGTGCTGGTCCCCTGATAAAATACTGTAATATGTAGACCGTTCTTTCCACATCAGCTTTCTTCAACTCTCATTTTCTAAAGCTTAAAAGGTAAGGCAGCAATAATATGCAATTTCTTTCTCCAATTCCAAAGAGCACAAGTCAGAATTATTGTTTTATTTAGGGTGCCTCTTAAATAAGTTGTTGAATTTAATGTCAACTTATAAACTTGGAGTTATAACCAAATGGGAGAACTACTAGATTAGAGAGTCTCTGGGTCAGAAACAGTCATTCTGGAAAATGTTGAAAAGCTGTTTCCCAGGATGCCATCATTTTTTGCAGTTATTTTATTTTTACTGTAAACTGTACAAGTCCTTCTACCCACTTTCCAGCTTTCCCTCAATCTTATTATTCCTTCACTGTCATTTGGAGTTGACCATTCATGAACATTAATTGCTTATTAAAAATTCTCAGGGAAAACTAATGATAGAGCTACCTCTACACACACACACACACACACACACACACACACACACACACACACACACACAAACACACACACACTGTATATTACTTAAACTCTTTGTATCTTTCTAACACCATGCAAATGCACAAATTATTTTGGGGGATATTATTAAGGCAGGCCTCTCTACTGCTGACATGACATTCATAGGTAATAGCCCACAGCAGCTGTCAACAAAAAGCGGCTGCTTTTTGTACAATCAAAATATTTTTTTGCAATCTGATTAGCTTTAAATTGAATTAAAATCAACAGCTTTTATCTTCTTCTGCAACAGGAAAGTAGCCATGGCAAAGTAATCATGTAAGTTCCTAACTAGTTCATATCTAGCATGATATAAATGAAGCCTCAAATAGCATTTCTTCTTTTTGCACACAAAAAATTAGCATAATACTCGATCTATAGTGCTGATGATTGTGGTTCAGAATAAGAGCACTGCTGCTGAAATGGCGTCATTTGTTGTAAATTAATTTCCAAGTCTTAAGGAGGCAACCATGGCATGGTAAAGTGGTAGTAAGAACTGTGTCTGAAAATGCTCTAGTGAATGCATGCACACACATAAGAAATGCTTTGTATCTGACTAGAATTTATTTTTCTCTTTTTTTCTTTTTTTTAAGCTGGAGTCTCACTCCATCGCCCAGGCTGGAGTGCAGTGGCATACTCACAGCCACCCCAGCATTGACCCGCTGGGCTCTGGCAACCCTTCCGTCTCAGCCTTCCAAGTAGCCAGAACTACAGGTGCACGCTACCACCCCAGCTAATTTTTTGTGATTTATTGTAGAGATGAGGTCTCACCAAGTTGCCTGGGCTGTTCTCAAACCCCCGAGCTCAGGCAATCCACTCACCTTGGCCTTCCAAAGTGCTGGGATTACAGGCTGAGCCACTGAGCCCGGCCCTGACTAGAATTTCTAATGGCACCCACCAGGTTGTCAGACAAAATAGAATAGCTCAAGCAAGTGGTGTGAATACCATGCAAATGATACCCAGTCAGAGTCCGTGGATTTTGCAGGGAAATAGAATGTCCTAGAAATGTGAGCATGGCAATTATTTCAGATTGGTGTTGCCTTAGAACTAGAAAACTTCCCAGGGATGAGTGAGAGTAACGATTCTCAAAGTGTAGACCCGTACCAACAGCATCAACATCACTTGGAATGTTATTAAAAATGCAAGTTATTGGTCCACATTTCAGACTTACTGAATCAGAAACTCTGATGGTAGAGTGTTTTAATAACCCTGCCAGGTGATTCTGCTGCAGTGTTCCAGTTTAAGAACCATTAGTCTAGAAGAAGCAATCGTTTGTCAAAGGAAAGCCTTGAGGCTTGACTATAAGTTCACGTGGCAAGGGGTTGGGTAAGTGCTAGAAGAAGCAGTGCCAGCCTAGTGGCAATGCAAAGCTTGCAGTTGCTGACAATACGATTCCTGACTGAATCCAGGATTTTATTTCACAAATCTGTGTTTGGCAATAAAGTTTTTCAGAAAAGGAAAACTGCTGTGACTGGTATCAAAGATAACATTTGTGTTTGTTTCTGATGAAACTATATTCATAAATCTGCCATAGCACACTGAGACAGTTGACATATAGTAAAATTATTTTAAACATTAGCTTTAATTTGAGCAATCTTAGACATTTACACTAAGTTGAACGTACTTCGCATCTTAGTCAAAATACGATTTCTGGGCATGCAACTAGGAGATTCCTGTTAGGGACCACTTAATCCTAGAAGAGTCTCTAAAACAGCAACACATTTCAGGAATATTGTATAGGGTTTGTTTTTGTCACATTGACATAACGAGAGCAAATTTCAAAAAAGGCTACAGCATAAATGCATATTTACTGCAAGTTCTGCACACCTATGCAAAATATAAGATAATTACCAACTTTCCTAAATTTGTGGGGGCTTATCACAATCTGAAATTCTAGATGCTAACTAAAATGCTATTTGGCAGAGTTTTTTCAAGTTATAAGTCAAAAAATTATTTCACTTTATAGCCTAAAATAAATTTTATGATTCAACTAGAGATGTTTTAGAATTATGATCATTGTTACACTATGAAAACTTATTCATATCAGACATAAACTAAGGCTACTCAAATTATTCTTTAAAATTGTCATCAAGAAGTTATAAACAGGCACTGAAAGAACACTATTGGTTTGACCTACACTTATTTCTAGGATGATTTTTCAGCATCTCCTGGGTAAGATCACATGCTTATATAGCTAGGCAATTTGTCTAACCAATTTAAATGACAATGACATGAAATTGTTATGCATTTAATATTACATTTGAAACTTGAAGTAATTTTTCATGATTCAAAAAATGAAACTTCCTTACTTTCTCATCATTTGAAGGCAAAATCCTTCATTTCTCCTTTCTGTCTTGAATCTGAGACTCTGCTCCCTATGACCACTAGTATTTAGTTGCCCCTTGGAAGTCAATCTCTGGTTTCTGTGCCACTGCACACCATTGGGGTTATTTGCCATTACATAATGAACACTACATTTTTTTTTATTAATCAATATTTTTTATTATGGTTTTGTGGGGTACAGTTAAGGGCTAGGTGTACAATTACATTTCATTCAGGCACCCTGTTGATAAGAGGTGTTTTCCCATCCCCAGACAGATATTTGCTACTGTTAATCCCATCCCCCCCATAGTTTCCCAGTACCGTCAGTCATTTTCTTATAGTATTACATTGGATGTTCAAGGTCCGTTATATGAGTGAGAACATGTGATACTTGGATCTTCGTTTCTGTGAGAGGTCACTCAGTATTATAGACTCTAGTTCCATCCAGGTTGCAGCGAAATTCACGATTTTGTTCTTTTTTATGGCTGCGTAGTATTCCATCGTGTATATGTACCACATTTTTTAAATCCAGTCCTCTTTTGATGGGCAGCATGGTTGCTTCCAGGTTCTTGCTATTGTGAACAATGCTGCGATAAACGTACATGTGCAGGTATCTTTTTTATAGAGTGATTTGAGTTCTTCAGGGTGTATTCCCAGTAGGGGGATTGCGGGGTCATATGGAAGGTCGATTTTTAGAGCTTTTAGGAATCGCCACACTTGGAGTTAACCTTTGTGCATGGGGATAGATAGGGGTCCTGTTTCAATCTTCTGCATGTGGTCAGCCAGTTTTCCCAGCACCATTTACTGAATAGGTTCTCCTCTCCCCATTGGTAGGAGGTGGGGGCTTTGTCAAAGATGAGTTGGTTGAGAAATTGAGGTTTTGCTTCTGGAATCTCAATTCTGTTCCATTGATCTATATGCCTGTTCCTGTACCAATACCAAGCTGTTTTGATGATTGTAGCTTTATAGTAAAGTTTGAAGTCTGGTATTGTGATACCACCTGCTTTGTTTTTTTTTGTTGAGGATTGTTCTGGCTATTCTTGGACGTTTGTGTTTCCATATGAATTACTGTGTTGTTTTTTCTAGGTCTGAGAGAATGTTGTTGGTAATTTAATGGGTATTGCATTGAATTTGTAGATTGCCTTAGGTAAGATGAACATCTTCAAAATGTTGATTCTTCCAATCCATGAGCATGGGATATTTTTTTCCACTTGTTCGTGTCATTTTTGATTTCTTTGAGCAGTGTTTTGTAATTTTCATTGTAAAGGTCTTTCACGTCTCTGGTTAGGAAGGTGCCAAGGTATTTCATTTTTTTGTGGCTATTGTGAATAGAATTGTGTTTTTTATTTGGGTTTCTGTTTGTTTATTATTGGTGTAGAGAAATGCGATTGTCTTTTGTAAATTTATTTTGTATCCTGAGACTTTGCCAAAGGCCTTTATCAATGTAAGGAGGCTTTTGACAGATTCTCTTGGGTTTTCAAGGTACACAATCATATAGTCTGCAAAGAGAGATAATTTGACTTCCTCTTTTCCTATTTGGATACCCCAGATTGCCTCCTCTTCTCTGATTGCTTGAGCCAGGACTTCCAATACTATGCTGAACAGGAGGGGTGAGAGTGGGCATCCTTGTCTAGTTCCAGTTTTCAGGGGAATTGGTTCCAATTTTTGTCCATTTAGGAGTATGCTCGCTGTGCGTTTCTCGTATATGGCTTTTACTATTTTGAGGTATGTTCCCCGTATGCCTAGATGTTCAAGGGTTTTTATCAAGAAGGGGTGCTGGATTTTATCAAAAGCTTTTTCTGCATCTAATGATATGATCATGTGGTTTTTGTTTTGACATTTGTTGATGTATTTAATTGCATTTATGGTTTTATGAATGTTGAACCAGCCTTGCATCCCAGGAATGAAGCCTACTTGGTCATGGTGGATGATTTTTGAGATGTATTGCTGAATCCGGTTTGCTAGGATCTTGTTGAGAATTTTAGCATCTATGTTCATCAAAGATATTAGCCTATAGTTCTCTTTCTTTGTTGAATCTTTACCTGGCTTGGGTATCAATGTGATGTTGGCTTGGTAAAATGATTTGGGGAGAGTTCCATCTTTTTCAATCACCTGG
>NW_007048049.1:19303-34226 GCF_000164805.1 Carlito syrichta
TGTCCTTTCTAGTAAGGTGAGTCTCTTGAAGGCAATAGATTGTTGCCTGATGATATTTTATCCATTTTGCCAATCTATGTCTTTTCAGTGTGCATGTAGTCCATTCACATTTAGGCTAATAATTGAAATGCAAGAGTTGATCCCTGTCATAAGGTTCTTACAGAGTTGTTCCTGTTTATTTGTTGTCTTTCTTTGGGTTTTGGAGTTGGTTCATGTGTGTTTTTAATCTTTTGTCTGTACTCTTGTGATGAATGCTGTTGTTCTTTTTTCTTTTTCTTCTGTGTTCAGTACTTTCTTAAGTGTTTCTTGTAGAGGTGGTCTGGTGGTGGTGTAAGTTCTTAAGGATTGGATGTCTGGAAAAGATTTCAATTCTCCCTCACTAATGAAGCTTAGTTTGGCTCGGTAGGTTATTCTTGGTTGAAATTGTTTCTCTTTTAGAACTTTGAAGATAGGGCTCCAGGCTCTCCTGGCCTGAAGGGTGTCTGTGGATAAATCTGCTGCTATCCTAATTCGTTTTCCCTGGTAGGTAGTCTGGCCTTTTTCTGTTGCTGCCTTTAGGATTTTTTTTATAGCTACTTTGTTTAGGCGAATTATTATGTGTCTGGGAGTTGGTCTTCTCATTTGTTGTCTTGCAGGGGTTCTCTGAAATAGCTTGTGTTTGAATTTTTTCATCCTTAATGAGATGAGGGAAGTTTTCTTGAATGATTTCATGAAATGTTTGTTCTAGTGTGGTTTCTGTTTCTCTCTCTGCCTCAGGAAGCCCAATTACTCTTAGGTTTGGTCTCTTGAAGTGATCATTCATCTCTTGTAGGTTTTGTTCTGTCTTTTTGAGCTTCTTTTCTATGTTTTTGATCGTTTGGGTTAGTTCTGTGTTTTGGTCTTCGAGCTCTGGGATTCTTTCTTCTGCTTGGCTGAATCTGCTTTCCATGCTTATTAGTCTGTTGTTCATTTCCATCACAGTATTCTTTACTGCTGTCATTTCTGACATCAGCTCCTTTTTATTTTCCTCTTGTCTCTTCTCAATTTTTAAAATTCTCTCCATTAATGTCTTGATGTCTGGGTTTGTTGCATATATCCAGTCATTCTGGGGGCTCTTCATTGTTTGTGTTCCAGAATCTGTTTTGTCAGTGTCTGATTTCCCAGGGGTCTGTGTGAGACCTATATTCTTCTTTTGGTTTTTCTTTATTTGTGCAGTTTTCCCCCTCCCTACTTTTTCCTTCCCTCCACGTCACTGTCTTCTTTAATTCTGTTATTCAGGGGTAAAGGGATTGGTTTTACTTCTGTTTGTTCAATCTCCTATTCTTTATGTATGTCCTCTTACTTTGCTCAATTCTGGAGTTGCACTGTAGGTTGGAGGTGGTCCTTTTTGCAGTTTTGAGATTTACTTAAGGGGGGAGCTGTGATTCAAAATCTATCTGCAGGTCCTGGTATTCGCTGACAGGTGTGTGGATAATGTGGAACCCACTTCCCACTGCCTTGGAATCTGTCCATGCAGTGGGGCTGTATGCAGGTTTACTCCCTGAAATAAAATGTGGTTAGCAGAGGGGAGAGAATGGAGCAGATAGTGGGTTGAAGAGGGGAGTGGAGAGATAGAGGAGTAAGAGGGGAAACAAACGAGTGTGCCAACAAATAGAGAGAGAGGCTTATACTGAAATAGATAAAAACAATGAACCACAGCTACAGACAAACCGACTCTCATACAAAAAATAAAAAATAAAAATAAAACATATAGTGATGCTAACATACAAGCTAACCAACCACCTTATTAGTGTCCTGTTCCTCTATACAAAGATATGGTTTACAGAGAGAAGAAAAGGAAGAGGAAAAAAGAAAAAAGGGAATAATACAGTAGGAATAGAATTGCATCATTAAACTAATAGAATCAATGAAGCACACTCTGAGACATTTCGTTTAAGTCCAATGTCCTTTCAGATCTGATTTCCAGTTTTCTTTTCAAGCTGGTAAATTAGTTTGCAGTTATGGTCAGTTGCCCCTGGTCTGCTGTGAAGGACAGTTCAGATCACCCACCGTTCACCACTCTGGCCTATGTCTCTTTCAAGCTTGTTTCTCCCGTTTCGGTGTTGTTACCTTGAATCGCCAGCAGGTGGTGCTATCTCAGCTGCTCGCCCCAGAGGTGGTGGGGCCAGACAGGAACAAGATGGCAGCCTGTCTCAGGGCAGACAACAGGAGAATTAGGGCGGCGGGCAGTACGTCTCGGTCGCAGGAGAGGTGGCAGCAATCCCACCAGATCTTCAATTGAAGGGTCTTGAAATGGATCACCTCTGGCCAGGGGGCGCGATGTGCTATGGCTGTCATGCAGGCCACAGTGGTTGTGGTGGCGGCGGTGGCACTATTTGCGCTGCAGTGACTGTCCAGTCCGTTGTGATGCTCCAGCGGTGGCAACAGCCGAGCTCCATATGAAGAGCAGGCTGCGATGTTGGGGTTTTCAGCCCCCTGGGGCGAGAGTCAGAGACCCCGTGCAGATCTCCTTTGCAGAGGGCTTCACAGACCGGGTTGCCCCGTCACCATCTTGCCGCTTCTAGTCAACACTACATTTTGAATTGGTTATTTTCTGTTGTTCATCCTCATCCTCATCAGTTAATACTCTACTCTTCTCTATCTTGTTTTGTGTCCTAGAAGGTTGACCAGTGTGAGTTGCATCACTCTAGCCCCATTCTCTCAGCAGAAGGCAGGGGCAGGACATATAAGGGGGGTGAAGTTCAAGGACTTATTCCCTTTGGCCCCTCCCTGCCAAGCTGAGACCAGTTGACTGCATCCTCTACCAAAAACCTCATTTGCCATCAGGCCTTCCACTGCCATTACATTACTCTCTCTGGAGTCCATTAATGATTCTCTCCTCTTTCCTCATTTGTTTTTCTTAACTGTGTTACATTATCCTCAATGACCCATTTGAGTGGCCCATCCCTTTCCTTCACTGACTGTAATAGATACAATTTTAACCAGGTATCTGCTGAGCACACAACAGCAAAAGAGGCAATGCAGTACTATCTTAGTCCTTTCAGGTAGCTATAGCAAAATGCCTTAGACTGGATCATTTATAAACAACAGAATTTTATTTCTCACAATTCTGGAAGCTGGGAAGTTCAAGATCAAGTTGCCAGCAGATTCAGTATCTGGCCAGGGTCCACTATTTGTTTTAAAGATAGTAACTTTTACTTGAGTCCTCACATGTCAGAAGGGCAAAAAGGGGCTAAGAAGCTCCCTCAGCAACATTTATAAGGACACTAATCCTAGTTGTAAGAGCTCTGTGGCAGTGACCTAATCACTTCCCAAAGGCTCTACCGCTTGAAATTATCACACTGGGGGTTAGGTTTTTTGTTTTTTTGTTTTTTGTTTTTAGTTGAAGTCTCACTCTCACCCAGACTGGAGTGCAGTGGCATACTCCCAGCCACAGCAGCCTTGACTTGCTGGGCTCCGGCAATCCTTCCACCTCAGCCTTCCAAGTAGCTGGAACTACAGGCATGCGCTACCAGGCTCAGCTAATTTGTTTTTGATTTTGATTGTAGAGATGAGGTCTCACCAAGTTGCCCAGGTGGGTCTCAAACCTGCGGGCTCAGGCAATCCACTCACCTCAGTCTCCTAAAGCACTGGGATTACAGGCTGAGCCACTGAGTCTGGCTAGGTTTTAACATATAGATTTAGGGAAACACAAAACATTCAGACCACAGCAAGTATCAATACCACAAAGTTTCTTTCTTTTGTTTTTTACTTGATTTTTCAGAAAATCAGAGGTGTTTATATCACAGTGACATATCTAATTCTAGTTTTAAATAAGCAAAAAAAATCTACCACAGTAGAAATATTCATTCTCCTTTTTAAAACACTCAATAGAAAAATAAACTAATGCAAACCATAATGCCATATGTCTGCGGAGCACTTCACAGTTCATATGCATTATCTCCTGAAAAAAACTAAGTCTAAGAAATGACAATAAAAAATAAATAACTTTGTTATTTTGCAGCTTTTCCTAGCTTACATACTCCTAGGAAATAAAACAATGATGTTTTATTTATTCAGAAAATATCGTGTTCTATATAGATGTATATAGCCATTTTTATGTACATAAAGTTCATTTATGTAAAGTACCTTAGGAGGTATTCAATAAATATCAGTTCCTTTTCTAATTCCAAATGCAGGATCTACTTATGCTATGATGCTGAATGATATCTAAATTATTGTCTATATTTTAAAATGTCAAATAAATGTTCTATGCTTAAAAAGCTTACAAAGCATTTGGGAAGCAAATTATACACTATTACTTTTCTATTTATTTTTTAAAGCATCATTGTCAAAACTTAGTGGCCTAAAAGCGACAATTCTCATTTACTATGTTTTCCAGTTTCTGTAAATCAGGAGTTTGGAATTTCCATGGCTAGACAGTACAGCCTAAAGGCCTCTCATGGGGGTGCTCACTTTTGCTTGACTAGGGCTGGGGCATCTATATCTCAGAGGCTCACTCACAGGGCTGGCAAGTTGTTACTGACAAGTCAGCTCCTATCTACGTGGACTTATCCATAGTGCTGCTTTAGTGACCTCTAACATGTCTCCCAAATGAGTGACGCAGAAGGGCAAACTTAAAATTTGTAACACCTTTTGTAAATGACCTAGCCTGGGACACATTGTCACTTCTCACACTCTTTTGGTCACAGAGACCAGCCTTGATTTAATATGGAAGTTGACTACACAGGGATGCAGATATTGGAAGCCATATTGACTGCTGGCTACTACATACTCCTAGGAAATAAAACAATAATATAGTCAGATATCAAAATGAAGGATACTGAGAGACAATGTTGCAGAGCCCCAAAGTGGTCATCAAAGGGGCTTTGGAATTGTAGAAAAGGCTTAGAGGATGAAGTGGCACTAAACTGGAAAGTTGAAGAATGGTAAGATTTGTAAACATAGGGATTGGAAGAAGATATGGGAGAACATGAGCTTTTCTAGAAAATGTAACAAAGCAAGGAAGACCAAATATAGTGTGTCTGAGGGTTAATGAGAAGAGTATTCCTAAAGATGAGTAGTGAGAGGTTTCAGAGTAAATGGGAACCACACTGGGAACGGAAATTCAATCTTTTGAGGCAGTAGAAAAGCATGTGACTGACATGATGAAATTAATACTGTAATATTTAAGTAAAAAAGTTATTGAAGTTATTTAAATACCTAAATAAAGTTATTTCTGGCAGTTGTGAGAGAGAAGTAAGCATGGGTGTCAGGGACATTTTGAAAGAAGAATTAATAAAAGCTAGTTGTGGACAATGCCTGAGTACAGCCAACATTTACTGTGTCTTCAAACTCAAGTAACCAAGAGGATAAGGGTGCTAATGGTAAGATTCAAGGAAGGTAGTTTTGGGAGATCAAAACAGGTAGTAAGACAAGATTTCCTTGATACTGCTTATGACTTGATTGATTTAAAAATGGAAACAATCATCATCAAAACATGTTTGCTAAATATCTAATTATACAATGAACTGAGTCATAATTATTTGAAGCAGTTGAAATGTACTCACAGGCAAACTGTGATTGATCTTACAATTCGTACAGGTGGTAGGTATAACAGAGATCATAGAAAAAAATCAATTACTTTTGGAAAGGGAAAAAGATGGGATACAAGGAAGCTGAAAACAATTGAGGATATAGAATTCTGCACATGCCAGGCATTTAAAAATAATTTTATTAGGAAAATTTCAAACTTAAACAGTACATTGATGCCCCATGTACAAAAAAAAGCCTGCTATAAAAATCATCAACCCATATATACCAAGCATTTTGTATATGCTACTTTATACCAACACTCAAAAGGATAAGTAGCTTGCCCAAGGATATACAATTGGTAGGAAGTAAAGGTGGGTTTTTGAATTAACATCTGGGGGATGTCAACATCTTGGCTCTTTCTACAACAGTAGAAATAGAGCAAAGGGAGATGTGACCCCTAACAGCACCTTCACAGATACAGTTTGACCTGATAAAGGATCTCAACCTCACCTTGGCAATGCTGGCATGTATATGTTATTTAGATTATACATAGGATAAACATAATTTTAAGTCAATACATAGTTGGATATCAAAGTACATATAACATACATTCTTAACAGATAGCTTTAATAGATGGAACTGAAATTTCATAGACATCTTACAAAAGTTTGTTGAATCAAGCACAAGCACATCCATGAGTTTCAAAAATCTGGCCAACTGATTCTGTATATAAAAAATGAACTGTTTCCTTTTAATGAATTCCTGTAGTCCTTAGCTTTGTTTTTAAACACTGATCTTGGTTTAAACGAAAATCTATTGTGAATTGGGTTATAATCTATAATCAAGATTAGATTATGATCTGTTAAAGTATTGGGTTATAATCTATAATCAAGATTAGATTATTATCTGTTAAAGTATGATAGTCATGTCTGATTTCCATTTTGTCTCCCTCATAGAGCCTAGAACTGTGCTCAAGACAGTCAGAACTCATAATGTATTTACTGAAGGATTCAACAAGTGGATTGAAGCCTAGGTTGCTATTCATTTCTTAACCATTCTACTGCCTATGTCAATAGAGAGAAAAGTATAACTTTTGTCAGAATTGCGCACTAAATAAAACTGAGCATCTTGTTGTGCTTGTCATAGTTATAGGATGTGGGAAAATGTGTTTTCACAATAGGCCCTGAGATGATAGGCTTTCCATTGCTAAGGCAACAGAGTGGGAGGAAGGCATTTGGGTCTTCTGTTGGGGGGTGCCCCGATGTGGTTTTTTGGAACCCTCTCTCCAGTCCACCCGTTGTTTCCACCTAGAAGATATGGAGAACTCTGATATGGTTACAAATGCCCAGGTTTGCTGTTCATGTCATATCAATTTCCTATTTTATTAAGGGGGGTATAATCAAGAGTGAATGTGAAGACTTAATAATATAAGCAAAATGCAATGCATTTTCAGGGAAAAGCAGTTTGCATTTTGAAGGTTACTTCACCAGATGAGTTCAAATAAAATGATTCCGTTAAATACAGAGAATGACTAGAGGGGAGTCTTGAAAGTCAAAGAGAAAACTCTAAAATTCGTTGGCCTGGATGTAGTTCAGAACATGATTGCCAATTAAGAGCAAAGAGCAAGTCAAATTATTTTCAAAAACATTCATAGTGGCCATTAAAGGTTTATGATAACGTTACATAATGAAGACTTAAAGTTTTATTATGTCATTTGAAATTATCATGATATTCTGTAAAGTGAAGCCCAGCACTTAAAGAAAGGCAGGAACAAAATTGTACAAATTGTACTAATAGAATCTTAAAGGTAGACAAATTAGAATGATCTCAAAGACATAGTCCATCTTCTAGCTCTAGATTTAGAGATGCTTAAATCATCTCTATAGTGTCACCTCCAAGAGCTTCTTCAGCACTCAGCATGAACGTGCAATCATTCTGGAAACAATACGTTCTTACCATGATGTTAAGGAACTCCTCATGAGATGAAATTTAGTGAATTCTGGTGCATATTTTGCTTTTTCTTTAAGGCTGTCCTTTCTTATATTGAGACAAAATATTACTTCTGCAATATCTACCCATTGGCCATAGTCATAAGGCTTGGAGGTCACGAAAAATAAATGTATTTTCATATAAAACAGTTCTCATTACTAGACTGAATAATTTTCATGTTTTTTATTCTTGGACTTAGATGCCTAGGGTGGAAAAAGGTAGTGGGTCGTGGATTGCTTAGGCAATCTCTTCCCTATTTCCCTTCCTTTTCCTTTTCCACTTATCCTTCTTTAGGTTGCCTGCCCCTACTTTCTAGAAATGGATTGCGTAGGAGTCAGGGAAATCTGACTAGTACCGCCATGATATGGCATGGGTGTTATTTAAGCTTGACACTGCTAGAGTCTAATTCTCTGCCTCCCAGGTGATTCGTGTGGGCAGAATTAAAATACCTTCAGGTCAACTTCCTCCATGTTAAGTTCCATCCTTAGCACAAATACAGGTGCTTCCCAGAGCAGCCCTTTCTACTCTGCTGTCCAGAATAGCCGGCCAGTCACAGTATTTCACCTGTTGGCTATTTAAGACATGTATTTGGTACCAGTTCCTGTACCTCATGAACTCTAGATTTCTACATTAAGCTTTACAAGGCCCTTCTTGAAGCCCATCTGTTTCTGCTGGATATGGGGAATAAGAACACCCACATTCCGCTCCTTCCCTGTGGTGGGGATGCAAGGCAAATATCGCCACATCAGTCAGTTCCCTTCGTCTGAAGAAATTGTCTCCAAAACTTGTCTAGGCTCTTTGTAAATTCTACTGCCTAAATATTCCTAGATATTTTTATTTTGTCTGTCCTTATTTTCTTCTAATTTCTGCAAAGAGGATCTAACATACTTTGAAATACAAAGAGAAATACCTATCACCTCATTTTTGCCTTCCTCCTTTGAGCTTCAGCCACAACTGTTACACAAATATTACCACTTACCCACTTGCTCTTCTTCCTCCTTTGACTTGCAAGTTCAATTTGGATGCCAAGTTCCTCTGGACACAGGAACTTTCCTTCTTAACCCCTAGTCTTGTAATTTCTACTTCCTGGACTTCTACCTTTGAAAATATCTTATTCTTTCCCCTGCCTACCCAACTGCCACTGTCACAGCTCTTTTCAGCTTATTGTTTTCTCTCTAGTGTCTTATTCTGGAAATTTTTGTTGTGTCTTTCTAAGTTCCAAAAAGGGTTCTTTTTTAAGCCACTGTTTTCATAGGCCTCACTTGGTTCACCTTCCCTCACTCCTCCCCAAGGGCCCCACATCTTAGTCTCTTGTTTCCTGTTCGTTCTGCCCATGCACCTACCTAGGCTATCTCCTTTGTCAAAATTGGACCACACTCTGACCACACTGTCATTTTGGCCCTAGTTGCCAAGTTCTCACTGAGTATCTACTGAGAATTTAACATTTTTTCTGAGCAGAAAACAAGATCAGGGAAATTTAGGGTCTGCTCTTAGAAGTTTTACTTTCAATGGCTAAGATGGAACACATCAAATGAAATGGAAAATATCCAATATGTTAAAATAAATGGGCTGACAATGTATTGGTGTTCACCTGAACATAAAGTTGGCTTTCATAACATTTAAAGAGATCCGGAAATCTTTCCTGATCTGTGAAGTCATTCCACATTGTTCAGAGAAGGATTACTTACTTAACTCTAATAGTTTTTTGACATGATACATAAATTTTCCCTACATGTGTACATGGGATACATTTTTAATTTAGGTTTTGCACATATTAATTAAATCACTTTACTTTCAATTCTATCTGTACCTGATAGAGCTTCAAATTCTCAGGTAAAGAATCAGTTCTTATCACTTCTTTTTCGGCATATAGACGTATTAGATGTTCAGAGCTTTGTGATGATAATAATGACAATTATGACACTTATTTATGTTATACTGTACAAAGTACTGTCACATGCATTATCTTCTTTGGTTCTAAAAATGCACCTGTGATGCTTATGACTACTCTTGACTAAATCTTTCATAAATCACAATAGCTCCTCTGCTTTCCATGAGCTTTGTCACAGATACTCCATAGAGAGCTAAACCTCCCATTGTTTAGGCTTCTCTGACTCCAAGCACAAAGCTGCTGATACAGTTCTCATTCTTGCTCCATTGTCTCCCTTAGACTTGACATGATTGCTTGCTTCTTAAGCCTGTCTTACTACAATCACTGACTTTGGCTCCACCCTATTCTGTGCCCTGTAGCTGAATGCTATCATGACCCACTCCCAACTGCAGATCCTGAAACCACAGTCTTTGTTCTTCTCACTTGGGAAGGGAGGTCATCAGTGCAACTCTCAGCAAAAGAAGTAATCTAACCCCCCAGTTTAGAGATCCTAAATGAGTTCCTATGTTTTTTCCATGTAGGAGCATGACTGTAGGGATATAATCTCATCAATAAAAGCTGCATATCCTTTTGAAAACAGGCAGGTTTTTTTTAAAATGTAGACTTGGTATTAGCACATCAATTTTCTAACATCTGTGGTGATATTTAACATGAAACTACATTAGATAATGCCCAGTCTCACAACTTGGAGTTTTCTAAAGGCTTTTTCTTATGAAAACTTGACCACACAACTATGACTTTTGTTTTATATCAGAATATATATATCTCTCTCTCTCCAATTTTCATGAATTCTTCCTATTACCCAGAAGTATAACATATTGAGCAAAAAGGGTGTCAATGACTTGCAGGAATTAAAAACCAAGCAGATAAACACAGAAATGGCAGAAAGCCTGAAGAATAAAGATAATACAGGGAGATAGACCACAGATAGCCAAGTGTTGCCTATATAGGAGCAGTTTGCACATGGCAGCTTTTAGCCTAGATAAGGGTATTTATATTTCAGAATAAGTTGTCTCATATTTCTTGAGAGAAAACTGTTTGGAGTACTTTTACTTATAAGTTTAGACCATTACAGAATATGCTTTCATTTTTATGTTGTCAAAATATAGGTGCTTTGTTACACAATAGGCAAACCAGCAATGCTTTGAATGTGATTTATGTTGAGAGTTGTAGGAAATATAAATTGATTTCTTCATATTTTTTTTTACTATCATTATGTTTCCAGAGTAAGTGTATCTTGTGAAAAGATAGGTAAAAAGATTAAAAAAAATCTATGAAAAGAGTTCCTGCAGAATCTTTAGAGGACAGAAAAATGTCCCTCTGTTGAGGAATTGAATCTCTTCCCCTCATGGCTGAAATCTCTCCCGTAGCTAAGTAGACACAGCGTCGGTTGAGAAAATGCTAAGACCATGTTTCCAAGGAAGCTTGTCAGAGTGGGGCTGCAGCTCAGTGTTCAGGGAAGATTTCCCAGAGGTTTTAGTTGCTCTTCACTTTTATGTTTGGCTTTCTCCTTAGCTGGTTTCTACTTAGCTTTTCTAGCTTGTGTTACTATTCTGGTTTTCAGTAGTCCCAAATCCTAAAGAAGTCTAGAAAACTGATCTCAGCTTTATGTAAGAAAACACATTTTTGCCTCTTGTGCTGTGGAATCTGGCTCTCAAAACTGGCAGCCTCACAAATGCCTTGACCTTCAGCAACCCAGGCAGTTGAGTTGTCACCCCACCCCACTACCTCCCGGCTGACATTTATATAGCTTTTAAAACCTGAAGTACTGAGTTAGGCTCAGGGGACACATTCTCTTCAGTAAGTGTTTTTTCATAGCATAGTTTTTTCACAGCATAGCATATATGAAGGTTAAAAAAGAAAAACCATCCAGAAAAGAACTTTAAGTTAGATTTTCGAGCTGAAACATCAATTTAATTTGACTCTAGGAACCACTCAAGACAACAACTTACCAATTCTCATCACTCAATTTTACATTATTTTAAAATGTTTTTTTAAAACTGAGGGGGTAACTTTTTCTTAACTGAGACTTTGCTCCTATTCTACCAACTTCATGACCACTTCACCTTAGCCACACGTGTGAGACAGCTACCACTAGACTCAACACTGGAATCCTGAGTGTTGAAAGTCCTCCTTGTGGTCACAATCACCAGTGGCCACCCATGGCTATGTCTCCACACACCAAGACAGTCGCTCTTTGATGTAACAACCTCCAGTTGCTAAGCCTTTCCATCCTCCAGTCTCCTTCAGCTCTTTCAGGGGCTATCTCCCACTTAGGCCCTGTAACCAAAATGGAGACTACATTCTCACAACGACTTCCTATCCCCTCCGTCAATCCCCTGAGAGTTCCACCTAGTTCTCTACCATACAATTTCAGTTTCCATTTATCCGGTCTCATGGGAAGAACAGAACTAGAAAAAAATGGTTTAGTCACCTAGCCAGGCCATTGCACATTTCTGGATTTCATCTGGGTGTGATATGCTACTTGGAGACCCTTAAATCACCTTTAATCTGCTTCACACTGGCTCTTATCTTTCTATACCTTCTCCTCAATAAATGCTCTGAGAGGACAGAGACGAACTGGCATAAATTTCCACAAATTCTTTCTCTTCAGTGATAAATGTGCTCTGTACAGTTTTTGTTAACTCTTACTTTCTTCCTTTCTGCAAAGCTTCTTTCTAGGAATACTTCCTCACTGTGTGCTTTATTCCAACTACTGGGTGAAGGCCAATGGGAAGGATGAGTCAAGAAGAAGATGGCATGAGTTGGGGAAGACAATCTCTGTTTGCGACCACTACACAGACGTCCAAGATTTACACCAGCACTGTCTGTAACAGGGAAGGAAGTTTTAAAGACTCTGCTGGAGTAAGATTTCTCTCAAGAAGAGAGCTTTAATGAACAGATAAGGTCCTAGCTGATGCCTACCAGTTCTTCCTACCTTGGATCAACACACTCTAATTGTTCCCTGAGACATCAATAGTTCCTCAGTCTTGGTGGGACACCTGATCAGGGTACCTCATTCCACTCCTGCCAAAGGATAAGCACATAACCCTCACTTAACTGAATTTGATTATTTAACAGAATGACATATGAACAGATGCTCTGATTCATATTGACAGTGAAAGATTATCTTTTCTCTCCTGAAGGCAAGTGCCCAGGACTGTTCCAAAGCTTGATTCTCCCATTTTCCTTTAATTCCATGAGCTATGTTATGTAGTTAAAAATGTCTTTTTAAATTGTCAATGTCAGTTTATATTACTTGCAAACAAGGAAATCTACATTATGGGGCTTGAATATGGCATTGAAGAAAAGGCACTGAGCTAGGAGTCAAAAACCCTTCTAGTTCCAGTTCTGCTGCAGGCAGCTACAATTCATTTATTCTTATGTCACTTTGCCTGCAGAGTGAGGATTCTCCGTTGGAGAGCCATATCCAAATCCCTTGTGTGGCTTTTAAAAGCCATACATGCTCATTCCCCATGCAAATTCAGTTAAACATATCTCCCTGCTCCTTGCCCCACCTGTGCATGGCCTCACCATGGAACATTATAGTCCAGCAAGCCACCATGACTAACTGAAGTGTGCTGTCACTCTTAGGTGTACTGAGTGGAAAATATTTTACAGGGCTAGAATATTTCCAAAGGTCCTTCTGGGTCTGATATCCTTTGAGCTGATGAGATTTTTTTTTTTCAAAAACACAACTGTTTCAGACAGGTTATGAAAAAAAATTAAAGCACAAGCAGATGGAGACCTAGGAATAGAAACAGAAATCAAATCTCAAAAATTGGAGGAATGGTTGCAAAAGATTTTGACATGAATCGCCTTAATTGTAATGATAAAACTTGTAGCAAATATGTTGGTTAGAAATCATGAGACTCCTTATATTTTTATTCTCTAGCATGGAGGCTTCAATTTTGTAAAAACACAACTACATTTGAAAAAAAGAACTTGGTATATATTTAACACACACTGTGTTTAGAAAATCTTCATTGTACTAAATACTGATTATCAATGAGGTCATGTAATAGCCAACATTCAGGATCTGAAAAAAGAAGTTATAAGGAGTTTCATAGAAAACTACTCATCTAAAATAACTTGTTATAAAGTCTTTCTGAATAATTTATTATTCATTAATAAAATACATTACAAATATGAGTGATACAAAAATGAAAAATAGTTTAAATAAATCAAATATGCACTAATGAGCTAAAATGTAACATGAATTAAACATTCAGTCGTTAGTTAAGATTTTAAAGAATAGCTAAATCAAATTTAAAGTATATTTTAATAAGAGTCATTATTTCTATTCTGCTATTGGCTTCTTTTACTGAAAAAATATGAAGAACACTAAAGTCAAAACCATGGTGTCTGCTAGTCAACTTTGACATAATCATCTTCTGAGAGTCAAATTAAATATTTGCAATGAATACCCTTGATTTTAATTAAATCACCCTTTAAAAAATGTTATCTATTTTACACATTTACAAACATTTGCATAACCATCAACACTACAGTCTTCAAGCAAATAATATTTAATATTGATCTATTTTGACACTATTTTGATATATTTTGATATGATATTCTTTGCCCCTAAAATTGCTTCAGATCATATGGAATAAGCCCATATGCTCATGATGTTCTGCAGTTTCTGCAAATTGTTTGCCATATGGTACTACTAGAACTTTTTAAATCTTGTTTTATTCTGGCGACATCAATAATTTCAGTCATTTATGCATGCATATAATTATAATATAACTTTATCCTCTTCATTACTTTTTGTATACCTTTTATAAGTTCCTTTGATAACAGGTAAAAAAATATTTGTTCAAATATATGAGGTCATTAAAATTTAAAAGCCAATCATGAATCTAACTAGTCTCTTGCCCTGGCAATGAACATCTACTTAGAAAACTTCTAAGTATTTTGACAAGAATTACATTGGCAGGAGGGAAATGGAATATATAATTTATGATTCTAATTATGCCACTTGAATGTCCATATCTTACTGTCTTCATTCATTTTGTGCTATCACCGAGTATACGAGACTGTATATTTTATTTTATTTTATTTTATTTTTTTTTACAAGGAATAAGATGGCTTTATTTTTAAAACGTTTATAAAAAGCACAAACAGAAAAAAAGTAAACGCCTCTTTCCAGATGGTTTCTGGTGCTTTGTCATCATTCTTCTTCAAAAATACTTTACATATGAAGATTGACAAATTAACCAACTTATTATGTAACCTACTGAACTCAGTATTCCAGGTGGTAGAATTTTGCACTTTTCCTGTGTTCACCTAACATATCAACCTGAGTTGAGGTGTCAATACCAAATAGGTGTCAATTTCCTTGCTGGTTGTGCAACATATCCGCTCTCTCATATCTACTCACTGTAATTTTTTAGCTCCGAAGATAAACTGCCAAAGTAAAGACTTTGGTCCCCTTCAGAAGAAAGTGACTGTATCAAAGTTCTAGACAACAGAATATAAATGTGAGGTCTGTGTGACAGCTTCTGGGAACCTTCCTTAGAGATGGCTTGCTCCTTGCTAATGCCT
>NW_007048049.1:34246-49916 GCF_000164805.1 Carlito syrichta
CCATCAACACTACAGTCTTCAAGCAAATAATATTTAATATTGATCTATTTTGACACTATTTTGATATATTTTGATATGATATTCTTTGCCTCTAAAATTGCTTCAGATCATATGGAATAAGCCCATATGCTCATGATGTTCTGCAGTTTCTGCAAATTGTTTGCCATATGGTACTACTAGAACTTTTTAAATCTTGTTTTATTCTGGCGACATTATAATTTCAGTCATTTATGCATGCATATAATTATAATATAACTTTATCCTCTTCATTACTTTTTGTATACCTTTTATAAGTTCCTTTGATAACAGGTAAAAAAATATTTGTTCAAATATATGAGGTCATTAAAATTTAAAAGCCAATCATGAATCTAACTAGTCTCTTGCCCTGGCAATGAACATCTACTTAGAAAACTTCTAAGTATTTTGACAAGAATTACATTGGCAGGAGGGAAATGGAATATATAATTTATGATTCTAATTATGCCACTTGAATGTCCATATCTTACTGTCTTCATTCATTTTGTGCTATCACCGAGTATACGAGACTGTATATTTTATTTTTTAAAAGACATTTATTTTGTACAATTCTGGAGCCTGGGAAGGCCCAGGTCAAGGAGCTCACATCTAGGAAAGATAGAAGGTGGAAGGGAGAGAGAGAGAAAGAGACAGAGAGAGAAAAAGAGAGAGAATGAAAAAGAGAGTGGGGGAGAAGGAGAGAGTGAGAGATCCTTTTATTTGATTCTCACTCCAGAGATAAATAACCCACTCCCACAATGATGTCATTAAATGGCATTAATCTATTCATGAGGGCAGAGTCCTCATGACTAATCACCTCTTTAAAATGACATCTCTCATCACTGTTGCATTGGAAATTAAATTTTCAACCCATGAACTTTGGGGGACATTCAAGCCATAGCATTCAAATTCTTTGAGAATTGATGCTTTGGTAACACTGGCTGACTTCACAGTGGTATCACTCGCTGTTTTAAAAGTTTCATTCACTATTTTACCAAGAGATGATGAAAAACAGTCTGTAACATGCTGTAAATAGACAGTGAAGGACTAAACTAAAAGAATTATACATCATGAGAACATATTGCATAGTTTCACGCAGCAGGTATTAAGTTGTGCACCCAGCAGGTATTAAGTTGTACTTTGCTTACCATTGAATAACAAACATTTTCCCATGGTTTTTGGGAAATGATGAAGGCAGTTTCCTACCATTAGGTTTGTGTATTTGTATACCTTTGCAAAAGAATATAGAGGGAAAAAGTATTATAGGACAAGTTTAATTTCTGTGGGCATCTGTGGGGAAGATTCCAGAGATGTCTCTTTAAAAATCAATTATTAACCAGGCTTGGTGGCTCAGCCTGTAATCCCGTGCTTTGGGAGGCTGAGGTGAGTGGATTGCCTGAGCCCGTGGGTTCGAGACCCGCCTGGGCAACTTGGCGAGACCTCCTCTCTACAATAAATCAAAAAATTAACCGGGCGTGGTAGCACTCGCCTGCAGTTCCAGCTACTTGGAAGGCTGAGGTGGAAGGATCGCCGGAGCCTAGCAGGTCGAGGCTGCGGTGGCCGGGAGCGGCCACTGCACTCCAGTCTGGGTAACGGAGTGAGACTCCAACTCAAAAAAAAAAAAAAAAAATCAATGATTACCGTTAAAGAGAATTTTTAAAAATAAAAATTCACATTTCAGCAAGAGGTAAGAAACAAACAACAAAAAAAAAGAGGAAAAAAAGGAAAGCCAGAAAACTGAAATAAGATGGATAAAAGGGTAGAAATAATTTCAAGCATGCCAGTTATAACAACAACAAAAAACAGATTAGGTATTAAAAGGGGACAATATTAGAATTAGATTTAAAATAAAAGTGACATATGCTATCTATAAATGAATATCAAAATAAAAAACAGGCTTACAGCAAGATAATTGAAAAAAATAGAGCTGACAAATACTAAACCAAATAACATTAATATCAGACAAAATAGAACTGAAGGAAAAAATTACTAAAAGAAACTAGTGAAGATACTAAACTATGATTTTAAAAAATAAATTTAACCATAGCTTCAAAATATACAAGTCATAGATTTTAAAAGGTTTTTAAAATCTACAGAAATATAGATTTTAATTCACCTGTTAAGAATAGTAGGTTATATAGATCATATATAATAGAAAAGATATAGGATTAGCGATTAGTTTAGAAGATTTGAAAGTATAAATTAGGATACACTGTTTTTTCCTTTATTTTTCTAATTCTCTTCTTTATAAATTAAAGAATTTCTCCTTATAGATATGTCATATAATTCTGTCTTCTTTTGTTTAAAAAAATCTGAAAAATCAGTTGTCTTGTCACAGTTTACCTTCCTCAGAAAAACTGATCCCACTGACCAAATTGATGACATCTAGGCAAGGTTTCAAAGGTCTTCAGCTACCACTCCAACTCTATTACTGCCATTTAAAAAAAATGTGAAATTGATATTTTTCTCAGTTTTTTGTGCAGTAAAATTTTTAAAAAATTGTTATTTTTTGTTCTACTTCTACTCCACTCATTTCAACTAGAGTGCCTTCTTGACACTATTCCTAAACTCACAGTTGATCAGCTAGGTAGTACCAACAAGAGTGCTGTTATTTTTAATACCCAGTCATTGAAGATTTTTCCCAAAGCATTTGACTCCATGATTAACTCACTTTTAACCCAATGTGTTTAGCCTTGGTCATATTTTATAAGAACATATTTATAAGAACATTTTATTTGGTGGCTTTATTTGTCATATATAATAAATGATAGTTATATATTAATTGGAGCCCATTTTATTAAGCTTACAGATGGATTAGAAAAGTAAAGTATATAAAAAAGTATGTTCTCTAGAATTTCACCACCTTTTAAAAAAATTCTTCTCTTTATAAAATTTCCATATCTTATAATGATTTTCAATAAACTATCATTTTTAACTACTTGATTTAAATTTCCCTAATCTCTTCCAAAGCTTTATTGTTTTCATTTCTCTGGAAGAAAACATATTCCATCTAGAAGAGAAAGTAATTTCTTAGCTTTGATTATTAAATGTGATGTTTTGTTTATTTTGTCATTTTCCCTTGACATTACAATAGTTGTTAGATGCAAATTTTTACAAAAGAGAAAGGACTTTATTTGGTAGCCTTGATGATGAAGATTAATGAAGTCAGGTGTGGAGAACCTATACGACACAACAGGGGATGTATCCTCTCATTTGTGGGGCACCTGCTCCCTCTGGTCACAGTGAGTTTGTAGAAAAGAAAAGAGAGTCAGAAGTAGGGGAAACAAATATTCAGACATTGGAGTACAGACCTTCCCATATACACAAACATTTCAGGAAGAAGAGAAAGATAAACTGAAGAGTTTCTATCCATTTTTTGTTTGAACTTTGAGTGAAGATGGTTGCTTCTGGGGACATTGCCAATGTAGGATGGCAATATATAGCACAGCAGCTGCAGGGGGAAAATGGTCAGATAACTGAGTTGGGGGGACAATCCCAGGACACTTCTACCTACTGCTTGGCAAAGAAGAGCTCAGTAGTTCCCACATATTCTCCCCACCCCCTCAAGTGGAGATTAAGAGGGCAGTTGAGTAAATGAGGAAATTCTTAGGAAAATTCAATTATTTTGGAGAAATTGTTCCTTAGCTAGGTACTATATACTATGTTATTGAACTCAGGATTAAATGGGAGTCTCTGTCCTGCCAGAAACTAAGTGTCTGTAATATGAGAGGGAACTAAGGAGGCTAGTCAATAAGATGAAATGGCTATGTTCTCCAGAGCACTGCCTAAACTGAATGAACTGAGTGGTCTACATGGGCAGACTCCAGCAAGAAACCCACAGGTAGGACTAACCTAACCACATCTCAGTGAATAACAGCCAGTCTTGAGCTGTCCTGCAACTAAGACAAACAAAAGACCTGGTGGCTTTTTTCAATTCTGCAGGAAAATAAACATTGCCTTAATTACAAATACCAAGAATCTCAGGAAGATGGTGGCATATGTCAGTCCGGTGTGAGTGAGTGAGTGTATGGAAAATTTTGCAAATGTGTCAGTGAGTAAGTGGATGTGTGAGTGGATGACTGAGTAGGGACTCGGGACTCGGGAGCCAAGTGGCCAGGGATCTCCGGGTGAAGTGGCTAGTGCTGCAGCTGCTCTGCTTGGTCCCTAGGGCTTCCCAGGGTACAGAAGTCAAGTTAACAGAACCCTTCCTGGAAAGTAACTGTTGGGAGAGACTGCCAGCTCCAGGCTCTGCCTCAGCACTGCAGCACCTGGCCAGACACTGGCAGCAAGGGCTGTGGAGGGAGCACAGTGAGAGATCCCAGAGGCAGAGCCCCACTGGAGAAGATGAAACAGGTAACTTGCCACCATCTTGAAAGCTGGGCAGGAGAGTGATCTGGCTTACTCACCATGGACTGACAGACCTAATCTCTGTGACCAGTGGACTAATTACTCAGGGGTTGATCGTGACCCAGAGGGAATATCCTGAAAGCACAAACTCCAGAGGGAAAGGATGAGTACTGAGTCTCAGGCGCTCCACCCCCCAACCCTAATTCAGTCCAGGGACAAAGGTTGTGGTCAAAAAAGCACGAGGCAGACCTCCAAAGAGATCAGTGGTGAGTCTGGGCTGATCCAACCTCTTCCTCCAGAGCAATCCTCTGAACATCAGACCCCCATGGCTGGGGCATGACTGAGAGAGATGAATCCAGGTGGAACCTGGATGTCAGCCACAACAGGACTCCACTCCAGGATAAACCTGGTAGGGGCACCCCTTACCACTACCTGAGTAAGAGACAATCCAGCATCTCCCCACTGAGGGGGATCCCCCAATCATATTAGAGTGGGAGGAGAGGTATGAAGCCTCACCCACCCCCATTGTCCCTCCTTCTCCGGGCCAGATACTGGGGAGATAGTGAATGAGGCCAAAGCTCTGCAGTAGACAGCAGAGGGGCAGCTGAGAGGAACAATTATAGAACCAGCCACAAGAGGGCAAATTTTTTGGTTGTTGATTTGTTTTTTCCTTTGTGCATGAATGTGTATGTGAGGGTTCAATCTGCATCACCCCCATTTCTTTTTCTTTTTTTATTTCTTCTTTTTTCCTTCTTCTTTTGTTGTTTTCTGTTTATTTGCGTACATGAAGGATTAAGTGTTCATCTTTTAGTTTTTTTGTTTGTTTTTGCTTTTCTGTTCAACGTCTGTATGTGTATACATGTGTGAGGGTTCAATTAATTCTTTTTTTTTCCTTGTTCTTCTCCATTCATTTTGGATTGGGAATGTGTGTGTGTGTTTGGTTTTCATGTTTGTTGCTGATGTCGTTTTTTGTTTGTTTTGCTTTGTTGTTATTCCAGTTTGTTTTGCTGTGTGAGTGTGTGTAATCGGTTTTTACTTTGGTTTCTGCTCTTGTTGTTCTTTTTTATTTTTAATTTTTTTCTAAATTTTTGTTCATTTTATTTCATTCTACTTTGCTCTGTTCTCCTCATTGCTGTTACTGTATCATGGACTCAGGGGGTAATACATGTAATTGCATTGTCATATAGAGTACTGGTGGAGAGTGGGTCTCAGAAAACTCATACCACAATCAGTGAACATTGTGATTTGCAAGTAGTTTCTGAATCCTAGCTCCCTCTCTTCCAACTTATTTTACTCTCAAAACTACAAGAGACAGTCAAGCTTACCCACAGCCTTGTTTCAAAATAGAACAAATTCAGAGCCTTCATCCGTGAAGAATAGAGGATTGAGCAAATGTCAGAAGTGAAAGTCTCTCCCACTGCCATTGAATAAGAGAACTAAAGAGAGAAGAAAGAACTCCATCACAGATGAGGAAAAATCAACAGAGGAACATAGATAATTCCCAGTCACAAAGAAAAAACACCTGAAAAATCAGACCTCAAAACTCAAACAATGGAAGTCACCGCCAACTGGCCCCAGAATACAACAGGGATTAGGAAGTGGATGAAAGAGTAAATAGACTGAAGAAAGACAAGATGCAACTTGTAACAGAAATTTTGACCATAAAGAATTTCACCTAAAAAGTAAATAACAAGATGACAACTATGGAAAGCAGAATTAATCAAGCAGAAGAAAGAATCTCAGAACTTAAAGATCAAAACATGAATTAACCTGATCTATAAAAAACATAGAAAGAAAACTCAGAAATAAAGAACAAAGCCGCCAAGAGATGTGTGTTTATATAAAGAGGTCAAATCTACACCTGACTGGTATCCCAGAGGAAGAAAGGAAAATGGAGTACACCTTGGAGCAGGTATTCCAGGAGGTTATCCAAGAAAACTTTTTCCATTTCACCAGAAACGTGACCATCTAAACACAAGAGATGCAAAGAACTTCCAAAAGATATCAAATAAGAAGACTAACCCCTAGACACATAGTAATTTGTCTATACAAAGCAGGCACAAAAGAAAAAATCCTAAAGGTAGCAAGAGAGAAAGGTTAGACTACCTACCAAGGAAAACCAACCAGATTAGCCGCATACCTGTCAGCAGAAACACTACCAGCTAGAAGGGACTAGAGTCCAATATTCAAATTTCTTAAAGATAAACAATTTCAACCAAGAATTTCCTACCCAGTCAAGCTCAGCTTCATCAGCAATGGAAAATTAAAATTCATCCCAGACATCCAATCCCCAAGATTATAAAACTTCCAGACCAGCTCTACAGTAGACACTTAAAAAGGTATTAAACACAGAAAAAAGAAAAAAAAGAATGACCACACACTTCCCAAGAGAACACAGAATCAACAGAGAATTCATCACAAACTTGAAAACACACAAATACATCAACCCAAAAGTTAAAAGAAAACAAAGAAAAAACTTTATTACAACCTTGCAATGGGGATAAACAACCACATCTCAATAATAAGTCTGAATGTAAATGGACTAAGTGCACCACTGAAGACACAGGATGGCAAACTGGATAAAAATACATGCCTCAACAATTTGTTGCATCCAGGAAACTCATCTCAAAATAAGGGATGCACACAGACTCAAAGTTAGAGGATGCAAAACGAGAATTCAGGTAACTGGCTCACAAAAGAAGGCAGGAGTCATCACCTTAATATTGGACAAAACAACCTTTAAGCTATCAAAAATTTAAAAAGATATGGAAGGGCACTACATAATGATCAAAGGTTCACTCCATCAACAAGAAATATCTATCCAAAACATATATGGATCCAACAAAGAAACACCAGCATTTATAAAGTAACTACTGAGTAAACTAAAAAAAAGATATTGACTCTAATACTATTACAGTTTGGGGTTAAAAACTCCACAAACAACCCTAGATAGATCATTGAGGCAAAAAAAAAATCAACAAAGAGATCTGGAAACAACTTGATGCTTGACCAAATGGAGTTAATAGATACCTACAAAACACTCCACTCAAAAACCACAGAATATACATTTTAATAATCACTGCGTTGGATGTACTTCAAGAATGACCTCATCCTTAGCCCTAAATCATGCATAAACAAATTTCATAATATCAAAATACTGCCATGCAACTTCTCAGACCACAGTGGAATAAAAATAAATATCAACACCAACAAAATTATCCCCAAACCCACAAAGACATGGACACTGAACATCATGATGCTGAATGACTACTGAGTCAACCAAGAAATTAAAACATTCCTGGAAATACTTGAAAATGAAGAAACATCCTACCCAAACCTCTGGATGCCATGAAGACAGTTCTAAGAGGGGAACTTATACCTCTACAAATACACATCAAGAAAATGGAAAGATCACAAGTTAACAGCCTAATAAGTCACCTAAAGGAGCTGGAAAGACAAGACCACCAAAACCCTAACTTTAAGAAGAACTCCGATGACCAAATAAAAGCCTAAATATGAGACAACAGAAGACAAAAACATCATAGAAAAATATCAACAAAACAAAAAGCTACTTATTTGAAAGAATAAATAAGATTGATGGAGACCTCTAGTCAGAATGACCAAACAAAAGGGAGAAAAAGCCCAAATCAACACAATCAGAAGTGCAAAAGGTCAAATCACAACAGACCACAAAGAAATACAAAATAATATCAGGGATTACTAGACACCCCTGTATGGAAACAAACTTGAAAACCTAAATAAAATGGAGAACTTTCTGATATCGCACAACCTCCCAAGGTTGAAACAAGAAGAAATTGAGACACTAAATACCAATAACAATACAGGAAATTGACTCCATTATAAGAAAACTACCTACAAAGAAACAAAAACAAAAGCAAAAAAGCCCTGGACCAGATGACTTTCCAGTGGAATTCTACAAAACGTACAAGGAGGAGCTGATACCAATCCTATTGAAGGTATCCCAGGCAATGGAGAAAGATGGAATTCTCCTCAAATATTTTACAAAGCTAGCATCACACTGACACCTAAGTTGGGTAAAGAGCCAACAAAAAAGAGAACTACAGGCCAATATCCCTAATGAACATAGATGCAAAAATTCTCAACAAGATTTTAGCAAATCAGATCCAACAACACATCTCAAACGTCACCCACCATTACCAAGTAGGCTTCATCCCCAGGATTCAGGGCTGGTCAACATTCACAAGACCACAAATGTAATTAAATACATCAACAGATGTAAAAACAAGAATCACATCATTATCTCATTAGATGCAGAAAAAGTTTTTGATAAAATCCAGCATCTCTTCTTGATAAAAACCCTCAAACACCTAGGCATAGAAGGAACATACCTCCAAATAATAAGTGCCTTCTATGATAAACCCACAGTCAGCATATTGAAAATAGACAAAAGCTGGGAGCATTTCCCCTGAAAATTGGAATGGGACAAGGCTGCCCACTCTCACCCCTCTTGTTCACCACTGTGTTGGAAGTCCTAGCTAGAGCAAGTAGACAAGAGAAGAAATTCAGGTGTATTCAAATAGGAAAAGAGGAAATTAAGTTTTCCTTCTTTGCTGATGTTATGATCCTTCATCTCGAAAACTCAAGACAATCTGCCAAAGCCTGCTTTCTCTGATAAATGACTTTGGCAAAATCTCAGGGTACAAAATAAATGTACAAAAGACAGTGACATTCTTATACAACAATGATAAGCAGGAAAAGAGCCAAATAAAAAGCACAATCCTATACACAATAGCAACAACAACAACAACAAAAATGACATGCCTTGGCATCTCCCTAACCAGAAAAGTGAAAGACCTTTACAATGAAAACTACAAAACATTACTCAACAAAATCCAAGAAGATACAAACGGAAAGATATTCCATGCTCATGGATAGGAAGACTCAACATTGTTAAGATGTCCATCCTGCCAAAGGCAAATGACAGATTCAATGCAATACCCATTAAATTATCAACATCATGTTTTTCAGTCCTGGGAATGACAATACAGAAATGTATGTGGAAACACAAACCATGAATAGCCAAAACAATCCTTAGCCAAAGAAACACAGTGGGAGGTAGTATCATACTTCCAGATTTTAAACTTTACCATAAGACTACAATAATCAAAACAGCCCGGTATTGGCCTGAGAATAGGCCAATATGGACCAATGGAACAGGATGCAGATTCCAGAAGCAAAATCTCCATTTCTCAACCAACTCATCTTCAACAAAGCCTCCACTTGCTGTGGACCACGTGACTGTCTCAAGGGGACCCCAGAGAGAGTGATGATAGATTAAGCAAGGCACAGACACAAAGACATAAAGAAAAGCTGGGGTCAGGTGGGACACTTTCCCCTGATGGAGGAGAAGTGGCCCCCAACTAGCTCAGCATGTTTGTTTTATAATCAAGAACAAGGGAAGTTGGAAGGGATTCAAGGTTTGTGCGGGAGCCACGATGGGATTATGTTACTACCTAATAGGCAAGCTGTTCTGTGGTTATCTTCTTGTAGCTAAGGCTTTATTGTAGCTAAGACTCTTACCTGTACTGTGTATCCGGATGTGTGGGCATCTGAGACACCATTTCGTGTAGCAGGCTGCATCCTGCATCACAGCCTGCCTTTGGCTAGGAGGCAGAGCTTCCAAGCAAGACCAGTGCCTATGAGCTTGGGATACTCAAGGCCTGCTACAGTGACAGTGCTCATCTGCTCCCCACATCACATCTGGTCCCAACATCCACTAACAATCACTGGGAAGAGGAGAAACCCTTCACTAAATGGTGCTGGGAAAACTGGCTAGGCACATGCAGAATATTGAAACAGGGCCCTTATTTATCACCATACACAAAAATCAACTCTAAATGGATCAAATACCTAAACATAAAACCTCAAACTTAGAAAATGCAGGCGACACCCTTATGGAAATTGGAACTGGTAACCAATTCCTGATCAAAATCCCAAGTACCCATGCCATAAGAGATAAGATAGACAAATGGGACTTCATCCAACAGAAGAGCTTCTGCAAAGTTAAAAAAACCATCAAGAGAGGAGGGAGACAGTCCACAGAATGGGGAAAAAATGTTTGCCAACTGTGTATCTGACAAAGGCCTAACATCCAGGATCTACATGAACTCAAACAAAAAAACCCCAGCCCATTAAAAAGTGGGGAAAAGACACGAATAGACACTTCTCTAAAGACATATGGGCAATCAACAGACACACATGAAAAAGTGCTCAGCCTCACTCATCATCAGAGAAATGCAAATCAAAACCACATTGAGATACCACCTAACCCCAGTAAGAATGGCCATCATTAATAAAACAAAAAGCAACAGATGCTTGGCGAGGATGCAGAGAAAGTGTAATGCTTCTATATTGATGGTGGGAATGCAAACTAGTGCAACCTCTTTGGAAAACAGTGTGTTGATTTCTAAAAGAACTAGACATTCACCTTTCATACTACCCAGCCATCCCCCTACTGGGAATATACCTGGAGGAACCCAAATCATTCTACAAAAAAGATACCTGCACACACATGTTTTTTGCAGCACTACTCACAATAGCAAGAACATGGAAGCAACTCTGCTGCCCATTGAAACTGGATATGGATTAACAAACAAGTGGTACATATACACAATGGGATATTATCCAGCCATAAAGATGGGCAAACATATGGACTTTGCAGCAATTTGGATGGATTTAGTTTATCATACTCAGTGAGCTATCACAGAAACAAAGAATGCAGTACCACATGTTCTCACGCATAAGCAGACCCTGAGCATTTACCATAATACTATAAGAAAGGGATTGGCAGTAGTGGGAAACTGCCAGAGCAGGGGTAGTAGGATTGGCAGTTGAAGGAAACTGCCAGGGGAGGAAGGGACATATCTCATCTACAAGGGTACCTGCATAATGAGCATTTGTATACCTAACCCTGAATTGTACCCCACATCTTTTAAAAAAAGCATGGTACATATACTTGTTAGAATATTATGCAGCCATAAAGAAGGACAAAATTATGGACTTCACAGCAACTTGGATGGATTTAGAGTCTATCATACTTAGTGATCTATCCCAGAAACAAAGACCTGAATACCACATGTTCTCACTCATAAGTGGACCCTGAACACTTACTATAATACTATAAGAAAGGGATTGACTGTGGTGGGAAACTGCCAGGGGAGGGGGGCACACAACATCAATAAGTGTACCTGATCTCAAACCAGGCAAAGTGAGGACCAAAGGGAGACCCAAACTTTACCCATACAATTACCACTTGTATACCCAACACCAAATGGCACCCCACATCTTTAAAGTTAAATAAAATAAAATAAAACTGAAAAGAGAAAAGAAACTAGGATATATAGGAGCAAAGGTGAAAGAAAACCGTCAGTTAGGAAACTCCTGAATTAAAATAAGCAAGAAATAATGATGGCTCTTAACTATGTTTTCCCAGCAGTCTACTTTTTCAATATAAAACATACTTCTTTGTTCTCATCTGTTCAAAGATTTTTTATTTGAATTTTGATTTACCTGATTTTATTAAATATCCACATCTACTTTCACATTGCTAGTATTTGCCTGGAATTTTTCTTCCATGTTTGATTCTCAACTTTAAACCACATTTTTAAAGTCTGCTTCCTTAACCCAGGATGTAGATCAATATTCAGTTTACCCAATCTGAGTGCCTCTGAACAGCAAAATTTATCTCATTAATAGTATTTAATGGTGAATATTTAAAGTTGTGTTTTGCCATTTTATCTTACATTTTCTGTTTATCATGTTTTCTTCTTTTTTAGTGTCTTTATGTGTTGGGAGTTTTTTGGCCATTATTGCTGTTTCATTCCATTTCCTTTAGAATTTCAAAAATCATGCATCCTAATCTTATTCTACTGGATAGCTTTCAAAGTTATAATGCATATATTTAAAGTTGTATTTTTAAAATCTTAAGTTATTTAATTATGACCTATATCTTTTCCCCTCTTGTTTTATATCATCATTCCTTTAGTTTTCAATCTATCTGGCCCTGTCTTTATATGCTCATGTACTTAACTTTTATTTGTCTCACTCGGGTTCCCTTGAACTGAGCACATTTTATCCATACCTCCTTCTTTGCATAACTGAGCCCTTTTTTCCCACTGAGCAGTTCATATATTATTTCGAACAGAATTGAACATCTGAGCCTGATCTTCACACAGAGCTCAGCCGTGGCCACTGCTCAAAGAACTTGGTGGTGTGGGCCACTGCTGCAGCCACAAATGCCACTGCCTTGCCATCGCCCTGCTCATGCCTGAGGTGACCCACGACTTCAGACTGTGAAGCCCCCCCAGCACGATCCACTGAGATAGCCAGCAATGCTGTCATTGCCACATTCCACTCCTTGCCTGGAACCAGGCTCGGGGAACTCCTTCCATGTACCGTGAGGCAGCTGCCACCACTGCTGCTACCATAACCGGCCCCCTCCTGGCCTAGGCAGCCTCCAACTTCCGCCAACCCAGGCCTGGATCACCTGGCAGTCTCCAGCTGCTATGAAAAAAGATCAACTAGAGTGGTGAGATAGCACCACCTGCTGGGGATCCAAGGTAACAACATCAAAATGGGAAAGACCGAAGTTCTTTCTCCTTGATAAATAGACACTGGCCAGATCTGAGTGATAGACTGGGTAGGGAGCCCAGATCTGAACCAACCTCCCCAGAAGGCCGGGGCAGCTGAGCCTAACTGTGAACAAATCTACCAGCCTGCAAAGACAGCTAGAAATCAGAGCTGAAAGGACACTGGACTCAAAGGAAAAGTCTCAGAGTGTGCTTGGTTGGTTCTGTTAGTTTACCAACTTTAGTCTATTCCTTTTGTTTTGTTCTTTTTAAAATTTTTCTGTAAACCCCATCTTTGTATAAAGGAATAGCACACCAATATGGAGGTTGGTTACCTTGTATGTTAGCATCATTGTATGTTTTAGTTTTTCTGTATGGTTGTTGGTTAGTTTGTAGTCATTGTTATTGTTGTTCTTTTTACTTGTTTCAGTCTTTGTGTCTCTTTTCATTTGTTAGTTGGTACAATTACAATTATCTGTTTTCCCTCTTACTCCTCTCTCTCTCCACACCCCTCTTCCCCCCACTGCCTGCTCCATTCTCTTCCCTCTGTTAACCTCATTTGCTTTCAGGGGGTAAACCTACAAATCCACTGCATGGACAGATTCCAAGGCAGTGGGAAGTGGGTGTCAGATTATCCATACACCTGTCGGCAGATACCAGGATATGCAGATAGATTTTGAATCATGGCTCCCTCCTTAATTAAATCTCAAAACTGCAAAAGGACCACCCTCAACCTACAGTCCAACTCCAGAATTGAACAAAGCAAGATAATATATACATAAGGAAGAATAGGAGATTGAGCAAACAGAAGTAAAAGCAACCACTCCACCCCTGAATAACAGAATTACAGAAGATGGGGAGGTGGAGGGAATGAAAAAGTAGGGAGGAAAAATCTGCACAAATGAAGAAAAACAAAAAGAGGAATATAGGTCTCACACAGACCCCTGGGAGGTCAGACATTGAGAAAACAGACTTCGGAACAAAAACAATGAAGAGCTCCCAGAGTGACTGATCACATGGAATAAACCCAGACATCAAGATATTAATAAAGAGAATTAAAAAAAATTGAGGAGAGACAAGAGGATAATAGGAAGGAGCTGATAACAGAAATAACAGCAGTTGAGAATACTGTGATGGAAATAAATAACAAACTAATAACCATGGAAAGCAGAATTAGCCAAGCAGAAGAAAGAATCTCAGAGCTTGAAGACCAAAATACAGAACTAACCCAAATTGTCAAAAACATAGAAAAGAAGCTTAACAAGACAGAACAAAACCTTCAAGAGATGAACAATTACTTCAAGAGACTGAACCTAAGAGTAATTGGTCTTCCTGAGGCAGAGAGAGAGACAGAGACCAGACTGGAACAAACATTGCACGAAATTATTCAAGAAAACTTCCCTCATCTCATCAGTGATACAAAAATTCAAACACAAGAGATTCAGAGAACCCCTGCAAGATAAAAAATGAGAAGACCAACTCCAGGCACAAAACAATTAGCCTAAACAAAGTAGGAATAAAAGAAAAAATCCTAAAGGCAACAAGAGAAAAAGATCAGACTATATATCAGGGAAGACCAATTAGAATAGCAGAAGATTTATCTACAGAAACCATTCAGGCCAGGAGAGTTTGGAGCCCCTATCTTCAAAGTTCTAAAAGATAAACAATTTCAGCTGACAATAACCCCCCAGTCAAGTTAAGCTTCATCAGTGAGGGAGAACTGAAATCTTTCCCAGATATCCAATCCCTAAGAACTTATACTGACACCAGACCACCTCTACAAGAAACACTTAAGAAAGTATTGAACATAGAAGAAAAGGAAAAAAGAACAAATATGTTCTTCACAAGACTACAGGAAAAAGATTAAAAACACACATAAATCAACCCCAAAATCAAAAGAAAGGCAGCAAGCAAACAGGAACAACAACAATAACTCTGTAAGAACCTTATGATAGGGATCAACTCTCACATTTCAATAATTAGACTGAATGTAAACGGACTAAATGTACCACTGAAAAGACATAGAATGGCAAAATGGATAAAATATCGCCAGGAAACAATATATTGCCTTCAAGAGACTCACCTCACTAGAAAGGACACTCACAGACTCAAAGTAAGAGAATGGGAAACAAATTTTCAAGCAAACAAAACACAAAAGAAAGGAGGATTCATGATCTTAATCTCAGACAAAATACCCTTTAAGGTATCAAAAAATTAAAAAGATACAGAAGGCCACTACATTGCCGGAAGCCGCAATCCCTAAAGATGCAAAATGGAGGTTACCTGAAAATGGAAAAACGCTGACTGGGAGCAGAGCCCCAGTGGGAAGTGGCCATGCTGGAGGCAGAGCCCCATGGATCCTACTGAAGGACTCCTTTTGGCCTTAAAGGAATGTGTGCTTAGGCTTGAAAAACACTTCCCTTGATAAATAAAACAATTAGCTAGAATGTGCAAGGATGTGGAATTAGCGGTAAACCCATGTATGGAAATGTAAAAATATCTCAACAGCAAAAATCTCCCTCCTGAAGGGACAAGGGAATGCAAATTTTGAAACCTTTAGCTAAAAAGGAAAAGGTACTTCCTCATACCCTTTATAAGTAACAACATTGACAGTTGTGATTGATGAGGAAGTGAGAAACTGAGACAGAGTATCTCCAATAACAGGTGTTTTCAGGAAAAACAAGTCACAGACATGCCTG
>NW_007048050.1:0-419 GCF_000164805.1 Carlito syrichta
CGTCATCTAGCTCACTAGTTATCTAATTATTTAAGTCAGATACTTAAGTCTGCTACCTAACTAGTTTGCTATTTAGCTAAGTCAGCTCATTATTCAGCTGGTTAAATAGTTAGCAAACTATATAATTCAGGTAGTTAAGTCAGCTAGCTAACTAGTTAAGCCACCCAGTTAAGTCAGCTAGACAAGTAGTTAAGTCAGCTAGCTAAATCAGCTAGTTAAGTCAGCTTTCTAATTTAGACAACTGGATAAGATACATAGCTAGCTAGTTAGCTAAATGTTTATGTCAGCAGGTTGAGTCAGGTTGTTAGCTAGTTAACTAATGGGTTAAGTCAGCTGGTTGAGGCAGCTAGCTAGCTAGTTAGCTAACAAACGGGTTGAGTCAGCTTGTTGAGTAGGCTACCTAGCTAGTTAGCTAATGA
>NW_007048051.1:0-782 GCF_000164805.1 Carlito syrichta
AGAAGGATCACCAGAGCCCAGCAGGTTGAGGCTGCGGTGGCTGGGAGCGGCCACTGCACATTAGTCTGGGCAACAGAGTGAGACTCTAACTCAAAAAAAAAAAAAAAGAGAGAGAGAGTATTCAAATCACCAATGAGCAAATGAAAAGACATGCTAAACTTTATCAATTAACATTAACATGTAAATTAAAACCACAATACCAAACCACTGCATGGCCATCAAAATGGCTAAAATTAAAAATTTGTAAATACTCATTAGTGTTGGCAAGGATATGGCATGATGGTGCTCTCATATTACTGCTTGTGAGAAAGTAAACTGTCATAACCAACTTGGAAAAACAGCTGGCAGTTTGGTGTAAGCTAGATATCCACCGTAGGATAATCAGCACTTCTTCTCCTAGGTCTCTAAGCCCAAAAGAAATGTGCACATCCATTCACCAAAAGTCACAAACTGGAATGTCCTAGCAACACTTCTCGTAATAGTCAAACACTGGCAACTATCCAAACAGTCATCAACCACAGAACAGGTAAATAAACTGTCATATATATATTTCTTGTATATATACTTAAACATTATTCAGGGTTGAAAGTAAGTATTAAACTATACTATAAGAAAGCATTTGGCAGTAATGGGAAACTGTCAGGGGAGGGAGGGTGGGATTGGCAGTTGAGGGAAACTGCTAGGGGAGGGAGGGGAATACCTCATCAACAAGGGTACCTGCATAATCAATGTTTGTATACCTAAGCCTGAATTGTACCCCACATCTTTATAATAAAAAATAG
>NW_007048052.1:0-527 GCF_000164805.1 Carlito syrichta
ATCCAGAGAGGACCGGGGTGGCCAGCACAGGATCTCAATTTATTCAATGCTCAATCTCTTCCCCAACCATCCATTCATCTATCTACCATCCATCCATCCATCCATCCATCCATCCATCCACCAACCATCCATCTCTCCATCCAACCACCACTAATTTATCTATTTACCCATCCTTTTATTCATCCACCCATTAATTTATCCTTCCATCCATCCATCCATCCATCCATCCATCCATCCATCCGTCCATCCATCCATCTATCCAGAGAGGACCGGGGTGGCCAGCACAGGATCTCAATTTATTCAATACTCAATCTCTTCCCCAACCATCCATTCATCTATCTACCATCCATCCATCCATCCATCCATCCATCCATCCATCCATTCACCAACCATCCATCTCTCCATCCAACCACCACTAATTTATCTATTTACCCATCCTTTTATTCATCCACCCATTAATTTATCCTTCCATCCATCCATCCATCCATCCATCCATCCATCCATCCATCCATCCAGAGAGGACCGGG
>NW_007048053.1:0-311 GCF_000164805.1 Carlito syrichta
ATGGAATAGAATTGTGAGAAATGAAATGAAATGGAACGAAACGGAATGCAGGAATGGAATGGATGGAATGGAGAGGAAAGGAATAGAATGAAATGGAATGGAATGGAGAGGAATGGAATGGAATGGAATTGATTAAAATGGAAGTGAATGGCGAGTATTGGAATGGAATGTAAAAGAGTGGAATGGAGAGGAATGGAATGGAGTGGAATGGAATGGAATGGAATGGAGAGGAATAGAATGCAGGGAAATTTAATGGAATGGATAGGAGTGGAATGGAAGGGAGTGCAATGGAGAGGAATGGAATGGAAAGG
>NW_007048053.1:2348-3365 GCF_000164805.1 Carlito syrichta
AATGGAATGGAATGGAAAGGAATGGAGAGGAAATGAATGGAATGGAATGGAGAGGAATGGCATGGAAATGAATTGAATGGAATGGATAAGAACGAATGAAATGAGGAACAATGAAATGGAATGGAATGAGTGGAATGTAATGGTATGGAAACGAATGAAATGGAACGAATGGAGTGGCCTGAAATGTAGTAGAAGGGAATGGAATTGATTGGGTAGAAATGGAATGGAATGGGATGGAATGGAGAGGAATGGAATGGAGAGGGATGGAATGGAGAGGAATGGAGAGCAATGCGTTGGAGTTGAATGGAATTTAATGGAATGGAAAGGAATGGAGACGAATAGAATGGAATGGAGAGGAATGGAATGGAATGGAGTGGAGTGGAATGGAATGGAGTGGAGGTGTCGCTCACCCCTGACCAGCAGGAAGGAGGCAACAACAACGTGTTCTTCTCAAAACTGTTTATTCAGCCTTTACACCATGCCAGCTTCTTCTCATGCCAGCTTCTTCCCCCTTCTTTCCCATTGTCCCGTACTTATATCCCTTGGTCTCCACCCACAAGTCCCGTTCCAGCGTGTCAGCAGTTCATAGGCTCTGCAGCGTTGCGCTTGCGCGGTGCGCAGTGAAGGAGGGCCCGGCGGTATATCATGCGCCTAATCATGGGACTTGGCAGAGGTCCCGGGCGCCATCTTGGCTCAGGCCGTGCTCTCCACATCTCCCCCTTTTTTGTTTTATGAACGAGAGAATGCCTGTCTTAGGTTGTCCCTTGCGGAAACGTTCCTTACCCGTCATTGGGAATACAAGCAGCGCTGGCCTGTCCCCTGTCTTAGGTTGGTAACGTTCTCAGGGGATCTTACCCGTCTTTGGCTACTTCCCTAGCAGTCCAATCCACACTTGGGGAGATCGACCAGCCTCCATGGCCGCGAGAGCCTACACCACGAGGGCCTGTTCCTTCTTGTGCTGTTGCCGAGCATTACACATGCACCAGACAAAAGGGAGGCATAGAAGTACAAGACAGA
>NW_007048054.1:0-306 GCF_000164805.1 Carlito syrichta
GATGAAGCAGAATGGAATGGAATGGAGAGTGATGGAATGGAATAGAATGGAGAGTAACGGAATGGAATGGAATGGAATGAAATGCATTGTAATGGAAAGGAATGGAATGGAAAGGAATGGAGGGTAACGGAATGCAATGGAATGGGAGGGAATGGAATGGAATGCATAGTAACGGAATTCAATGGAATGGAATGGGGAGTCACGGATGGAACGGAATGGAATAGAATGAAGAGTAACGGAATGGAATAGAGGCTAACGGAATGAAATTTAATGAAATGGAATGGAATGGCGAGTAGTGGAATGAAA
>NW_007048055.1:0-333 GCF_000164805.1 Carlito syrichta
AAGGAAGTATGGAAGGAAGGAAGGAAGGAAGGAAGGATGAAAGAAAGAAAGAAAGGAAGGAAGGAAGGAAGGATGAAAGGAAGAAAGAAAGAAAGAAAGAAAGGAAGGAAGGAAGGAAGGAAGGAAGGAAGGAAGGAAGGGAAGAAAGGAAGAAAGGAAGGAAGGAAGAAAGGAAGGAAGAAAGAAAGGAAGGAAAGAAGGAAGGGAGGAAGGAAGGAAGGAAGGGAAGAAAGGAAGAAAGAAAGAAAGGAAGGAAGGAAGGAAAGAAGGAAGGAAGGAAGGAAGGAAGGGAAGAAAGGAAGAAAGAAAGAAAGAAAGAAAGAAAAAGTGAAT
>NW_007048056.1:0-662 GCF_000164805.1 Carlito syrichta
GAAGCAACACAGAGACAGGGCAATAAAATCGAGAAACAGTGTAAGTCAGAAGGTAAACAACAAACGTGATATAAACCAACAGTTACAATGATAAAATCATAAGTCAAAATGAGCGAAAGAGAGAAGTGCGAGAGGGATAACAGATATACATACCAGCTATCAGGTGAAAAACAGTCACAGGATCGGGAAGAAGTGAAGAAAGACACGTAAGAAAGATTGCCTAAGGAGTACTAATAGCTACACAGACACAGGTCAATAAAATCGAGAGACAGTGTAGGTCAGAAGGTCAACAACAGACGTGATCTAAACTAACAGTTACAATGATAAAATCATAAGTCAAAATAAGTGAAAGGGAGAAGTGCAAGAGGGAAAACAGATATACATACCAACTATCAGGTGAGAGAGAGACACACGGCTGGGAAGAAGTGAAAAAAGACAGGTAAGAAAGATTCCCTAAAGAATACTGATAGCTAAACAGAGACAGGCCAAAAAAATCGAGAAACAGTATAAGTCAGAAGGTAAACACCAAACGTAATCTAGACCAACAGTTTCAATGATAAAATCATAGGACAAAATAAGCCATCAAACTAGAGTCACTTCTGTGATCTCCGATTCCAGCCTCTGCCTTTTGTTTTTCGTTGCAGCATAGGGGTGGGGCTTTG
>NW_007048057.1:0-341 GCF_000164805.1 Carlito syrichta
CCAAGCCAGGTAAAGATCCAACAAAAAAAGAGAACTACAGGCCAATATCTTAGATGAACATAGACGCTAAAATTCTCAACAAGATCCTAGCAAACCGGATTCAACAACACATCTCAAAAATCATCCATTATGACCAAGTAGGCTTCATCCCTGGAACGCAAGGCTGGTTCAACATTTGTAAAACTATAAATGTAATTAAATACATCAACAGATGTCGAAACAAAAACCACATGATTATATCATTAGATGCAGAAAAAGCTTTTGATAAAATCCAGCACTACTTCTTGATAAAAACCCTCGAACATCTAGGCATACAGGGAACATACCTGCAAAGTAGCAAA
>NW_007048058.1:0-1081 GCF_000164805.1 Carlito syrichta
GTTTTCTCATGTGTTAGTGTTACGTTGGAGTTGTTGAAATGTATCAGACACCTACTCTGCACAATGAATGGTACCTGCTGTCAATCTCTCTCTTGCGGGGGCGGGGCTCCGGGTCCCTCGCCATTGCGGGGCTGCAGCGCCCTGGCGTGAGGACGGCGCGTCGCGTCCCGGCCGCGTGACCTGCTGGGTTGACGCGATCCTTCCTCAGAATCCTGCCTGCGAGCACCGAGGCGCAACGCGGTTCCGCCTCCCGGGCCGCGGCCTCCCACGGAGTGCTTCGGACTCCCGCGCTGCGGGACCCCAGAGTGTGGCTCGCGGCGACTGGGACGACCGCGGAGCTGGGCCCCCCGCTGGCCGCGGAGCTGGGCCCCCCGCTGGCGGCGGAGCTGGGCCCCCCGCAGGCGGCGGAGCTGGGGCCCCCCTACCACGTCGAGGGAACGTGAGTCAGGCCGCTCTTGGACATGGACCCTTAACCGTGAGTTCACAGACTCTTCTTTTCTTGTATTTTCTTACCTGTGTTGTGGCTTTTGCTGGACGTGGAACTGCTGGATTATGCATGAGAGTATCGAGTTTTCTGAGAAGTGTGTGTGGAAGGACTGCCCTATTCCCACGGAATGTATGTGGCCATAAATGTGTCCACTGATTCCTCAGTGTTCGTTCTGTTCCATGGATCAATCGTTAGGGTTTTATACCATTGCCTCTGTGTTTGGTTTCCTGGACTTTGGTGAAAGCAGAAAGTGTGAAACCCTAAACTTTGCCCGTTTTGAGGACAGTTTGGGCTATTGCAGGTCTCATGCAATTCTACTGAAATACAAGACATTTGGGTTTTGGTCGAGATTTCTTTCTGTTTTTAATGCGTTGTGTAGTAGTGGCATCTTCCCACGTCATGGTTTTTATTTATTGAACCCAGTATTTCCTTTCCATTGGCTTATGTCCTGTGCAATGTCTATCAGCATGAGTGTGTACTGTTTAGTGTACTGTTCTATTGTCCGCTTAACTTTGTTTTTGTACTATTTTGTGGTTTTGGCTGCTATGGTAATTGAATTGTTTCCTTAGTGGTTTCTTCAGGTGGACTTTGATA
>NW_007048059.1:0-385 GCF_000164805.1 Carlito syrichta
TAGCTAAGTCAGCTAGCTCACTCACTAGTTAGTTAACTATTTAAGTCAGGTACTTAAATCTGTTAACTAGCTGGCCAGCTAATTAGTTAAGTCAGCTAGTTAAATTGTTAGCTAACTATTTAATTCAGGTAGTTAAGTCAACTAGCTAACTAGATAAGTCAGCCAGTTGTCAGCTACTTAAGTAGTTAAGTCACCTACATAATTCAGCTAGTTAAGTCAGCTTTCGAATTAAGTCAGTTGGTTAAGACAGCTAGCTAGCACACTAGCAAATGGACTAGGTCAGCAGGTTGATTCAGGTAGTTAGTTAGATAACTAACTAGTGAAGTCAGCTGGTTGAGTCTGCTAGCTAGCTTGTTAGCAAACGGTTTGAGTCAGCTGGTTGAGT
>NW_007048060.1:0-672 GCF_000164805.1 Carlito syrichta
CCATGACTTGGCTAGGAGGGTGTGGATCGACTTAAGGGATACCATTTCAGCGTCTCTTTCATCAGGATCCCTTGCTGTTAATGGTGATTTCATTCCTTGCCTTTTCTCTTGGGATTGGCACCAGGAGCGCATCTCCAGCCTTCCTCTGTAACGTTTAGTAGCCTTAGCAAATCCTCCTTGCTCCTGTGGAAAGCTTCCTAATGTTGTTATTCAGAGGAACTGAACCATTCAGTGGGACTGTGTTTCCACATAGTCCCCAGCTCAATTTGGGTTGAAAAGAGAAAAGATTGTAGTGAATTGAAGAAAAGGGAACACATGACAAGGTACGTTCTTATAAAATCAAGTCTGCAGCCATTCAGGGGAGTAGAAGAGAGGACAGGGACAGAAACAAAGAGTAGATTGCCCATTATGCCTTTGCTTCTAAAGTTAAGATGCTGGACTCTAGCATCCAGTGGCTGTGGAAGAAAAACATGACCAATCACAGGTCCCAGTTATGAGTATGCTGTAGGAGGATAAAGAAGACTGTTTTCTGATTCTTTAGAATCAGCTTATGAGCTACTTGGCTTTTAGCCAAAAGACTTTTCAGTCTTGGATGGAAACTCAATTCAGACTACTAGAACCTAGCTGGGAGAGAAGGAGGCCAATCCAGGAGTAAAGGCATCAGGAAGAGGA
>NW_007048061.1:0-816 GCF_000164805.1 Carlito syrichta
AGCAAACTATTTAGGTAGCAGGCTTAAGTAGGTGACTGAAATAGTTAGCTAACTAGTGAGCAAGCTGTTTTAGCTAGCTGACTTAGCTAGCTAGCTGACTTAGCTATCTGACTTAACTAGTTGGCTAACGAGATAGCTAGCTGACTTAACGAGTTAGTGAGTGAGTTAGCTAACTGTCTTAACTATTTGGTAAACGAGTTAACTATCTGTCTTTCTTAGTTGGGTAACAAGTTAGCTAGGTGACAACTTGTTGGCGGATGATGTGGACGACTACTTATCTGATTTCACATGTTGGCTGACTATTCGACTGGCTTGTTAGCTGGCTTAATAAGTCGGCCGTCTAGTCGGGTGACTAGTTAACTGGGTTAATCAGTTGAATGACGATTTGGTCCACAAAATAGCTCATTTAACTAGTTGGCTGACTAGTTTTCTCACCTAACTAGTCGACTGAATAGTTGGCTAACTATTTAGCTGACCTAAAATCAGCCCGCAAGTTAGTTGACTTAACTTGTCATCTGACCAGTTGGCCGACTAGTTGGATGATTTGTTAGCTGACTTAAATCGTTGGCCGGCTAGTCATATGACCGGTTAGCTTACTTAACTTGTCAGCTGGCGAGTGAGCCCACAGGTGAGCTGACTCAACTAATCGGCCGGAGAGTGATCCGACTTGTCATCTGACTTAACTATTCAGTCTGTGAGTTATCCGACTGGTCAGCTGACTTAACTAGTCAGCCAGTGAGTGGGCTGACTGGTCAGCTGACTTTAGTCGGCTAGCAAGTGAGCCGAATGGTCAGAAGAGTTAACTAGTCAGCTGGC
>NW_007048061.1:2145-2670 GCF_000164805.1 Carlito syrichta
CCTGACATAACTAGCAGACTTACAAAGCTGGCCTGATTGTTAGTCAGTTGAATTAACTAGCTTGCTATATAGCTAGTCAGCTGGCTAGCCAGCTGACTTAACTAGTTGACTTAACTATCTAGCCTGTGGGCTAAAAAGCTGACTTAACTATCTAGCTACATAGCTAGCCAGTTGTCAAGTCAGTTGACTTAGCAAGGTAACATAACTAGCTTGCCAGCTGGCTAGCAGGCTGATATAACTGCCTAGCTACCTAGCTATCCAGCTGGATAGCCAGCTGACTTAGCTAGCTACCTATGTAAACCGCTGGTTTTACAGCTGACTTAGCTACCTAGCTACCTAGCTAACGAGCTGGCTAGTGAGCTGATTTAACTTGGTTGTTTAACTAGCTAGGTAACTGGCTAGCCAGCTGACTTAATAGCTAGCTACATAGCTAGGCAGCTGGCTAGCCAGTTGACCTAACTTACTGACTTAACAAGCTGGCAAGTTGACTTAACTAGCTGGCTTAACCAACTAGAGAACTAGTTA
>NW_007048062.1:0-310 GCF_000164805.1 Carlito syrichta
TAAGTTTACTCCCTGAAATAAAATGTGGTTAGCAGAGGGGAGAGAATGGAGCAGATAGTGGGTTGAAGAGAGTAGTGGAGAGATAGAGGAGTAAGGGGGGAAACAAACGAGTGTTCCAACAAATAGAGAGAGAGGCCTATACTGAAACATATAAAAACAATAGACCACAACTACAGATGAACCAACTCTCATACAAAAAATAAAAAATAAAAATAAAACATATATTGATGCTAACATACAAGCTAACCAACCACCTTATTAATGTGCTGTTCCTCTATACAAAGATATGGTTTACAGAGAGAAGAAAAGA
>NW_007048063.1:0-815 GCF_000164805.1 Carlito syrichta
AGCTGCTCTCACATCACCGGGTTAAGGCAGCCTCCTACCTCGGCCTCCCAGGCTGTGAGCCACGGTGCCCGGCCTGGATTAGTACATTCTTTCGGCAGGGGTGATGCAAAGAAATGCCACTGGATGGAGGGTACCACATCCTGTGTAGTCGGAACCACAGGTGACACCACTCCCGACTCCAGTATTTGTGTTATGGGAAGCAATGAGGTCTCGTTTTGTGGCACAGGATGGTTTTGAACTCCTGGGCTCCAGCAGTTTTCCACCTCGGCCTTCCAAAGCCACAGCCCAATTGTCTGCCAATACACCATCTTTCAGGAACTCAAGGCCCAGGGCTTTCCCTCCTTCCCAAATTATCTCTGTCCACAATGATCCCAACTCCATACACAAATGGATACTCTTCTTTTTTTACTTTACTTGTTTTTTTTTTTTGTTTTTTCTTTTGAGTTGGAGTCTCACTTTGTTGCCCAGACTGGAGTGCAGTGGCTTCTTCCAGCCACCACAGCCTCAACCTGCTGGGATCCAGCGATCCTTCCCCCTCAGCCTTCCAAGTAGCCGGAATTGCAGGCATGTGCCACCATGCCCAGCTGATTTTTTGATTTATTGTAGAGATGAGGTCTCGCTGCCCAGGCGGGTCTCGAACTCACGGCTCAGGCAATCCACTCACCTCAGTCTCCCAAAAGCACGGGATTACAGGCTGAGCCACCGAGCCCGGTTTATTCATTTTTTTTTTTTTGAGTCGGAGTCTCACTCTGTCACCCAGGCTAGAGGGTGGTGGCTTGCTTCCAACCACCACAACCTTGACTCACCAGGCTCCC
>NW_007048064.1:0-547 GCF_000164805.1 Carlito syrichta
CAACCCCATTATAAAATGGGCAAAAGACATGAACAGACACTTCACAAAAGAAGACATTCGAGCAGCCAACAAACACATGAAGAAATGCTCAACCTCTGGCTCCCAACACTCACTAATCATCAGGGAGATGCAAATCAAAACCACACTGAGATACCACCTAACTCCAGTCAGAATGGCAATTATCAACAACTCAAAAAATAACAGCTGCTGGAGAGGGTGTGGTGAAAAGGGAACACTTCTACACTGTTGGTGGGAGTGTAAACTAGTGCAACCTCTATGGAAAGCAGTGTGGTGATTCCTAAAAGCTCTAAAAATCGACCTTCCCTATGACCCCACAATCCCCCTACTGAGAATATACCCTGAAGAACTCAAATCTACTCTATAAAAAAGATACCTGCACACGTATGTTTATCGCAGCATTGTTCACAATAGCAAGAACCTGGAAACAACCATGCTGCCCATCAAAAAGGACTGGAATAAAAATATGTGGTGCATATATGTGATGGAATACTACACAGCCATAAAAAAGAACACAATCATGAATTTC
>NW_007048066.1:0-835 GCF_000164805.1 Carlito syrichta
CCCTTATCTAATCAGTGATACAAAAATTCAAACACAAGAGATTCAGAGAACCCCCACAAGGCAACAAATGAGAAGACCAACTCCTAGACACATAATAATTCGCCTAAAGTAGGCACAAAAGAAAAAATCCTAAAGGCAGCAAGAGAAAAAGGCCAGATCACCCACCATGGAAGACCAATCAGAATAGAAGCAGATTTATCTGCAGAAACCCTGCAGGCTAGGAGAGCTTGGAGCCCTATCTTCAAAGTCCTAAAGGATAAACAATTTCAACCAAGAATAACCTACCCAGCCAAGCTAAGCTTCATCAGTGAGGGAGAATTAAAATCTTTCCCAGATATCCAATCCCTAAGAACTTATGCAGCCACAAAACCATCTCTACATGAAACACTCAAGAAAGCACTAAACACAGAAGAAAAGGAAAAAAGAACAACGTTCTTCACAAAAGTACAGGGAAAAGAATAAAATATACACGAACCAACCCCAAAAGCAAAAGAAATACAAAAAAAAAAAGAAAAGAAAAGAAAAAGAAAAAAGAAAAAACCAAGTTGAAGAACAATAACTCAATAAGAACTCCATGACAGGGATGAACTCTCACATTTCAATAATTAGTCTGAATGTGAATGGACTAAACGCACCACTGAAAAGACATAGAATGACAAAATGGATAAAATATCACCAGGCAACAATATACTGCTTTCAAGAGAACCATCTCACTAGAAAGAACATACACAGACTCAAAGTAAGAGGATGGGAAACAAATTTTCAGGCGAATGAACACAAAGAAAGGAGGAGTCGCGATCCTAATTTCAGACAAATACCATTTAAGCTATCAAAA
>NW_007048067.1:0-421 GCF_000164805.1 Carlito syrichta
CAGGAGGAGGTCGTCCACATACTGAATAAGGGTGGATTTGGTAAGTAAGAGAGACTTAAGATCTGCTGCTAAGGTTTGACCAAACAGGTGGGGGTTATCTTGGAATCCTTGTGGCAGGACTGTCCAGGTGAGTTGTTGTGAATGGTGAGATGTTGGGTCAGTCCACGTGAACGCGAAGATGTTTTGTGAGTCTGCTGCCAGAGGGATGGTGAAGAATGCATCTTTAAGGTCGAGGACTGAAAAGTGAGTGGCAGTCGGGGGAATTGAGGATAGAATGGTATAAGGATTGGGGACTAGCGGGTGAATGGGGATGACAGCCACATTAATGAGTCTTAGATCTTGTACTAAGCGTTAAGTGCCATCTGATTTTGTACCGCTAAAATGGGAGTGTTAAACGGGGAGTTGGTAGGGCGCAGATACC
>NW_007048068.1:0-636 GCF_000164805.1 Carlito syrichta
CTTGTCTTCAAATTCTGAGACATTTTCTTGTGTTTGATCTAGGCTATTGTTAAAACTTTCCACTGAATTTTGTACTTCCTTAAATACTTCTTTCGTTTCCAGAATTCTGCTTTTTTTTTTTTTTTTTTTTTTAAATTTAAGGTGTCTATCTCTTTGGAGAATTTTACATTCACCTCCTGAATAGTTTTAAAAATTTCTTTATGTTGGTTTTCAACTTTATCCTGAAATTCAGTGACCAATTTTATCATCAAGTTTTTGAATTCTATGTCTGGAATTTCAACAGTTTCCTTTTGGTTAGTGTTCATTGCAGGGAGTTGGTGTGGTTTTTTTGAGGTGTTGGAGAACAGGTTATTTTTCATATTGTCAGAATTATTTTTCTGGTTCCTTCTTATATGGGTAGAGTATTTCTTATGTTTTGTGGTTGGTGGGGGGCTGATGCAGGCACTGTAGGGTTCCCTTGGTTATATATAGCATTGGTGTGATGAATTTCTTACTTGCCATATGTGCAACCCGGTGCTGTGTAATTACACTGGCTCACAGCATCCTGAGTGGCTGGAATGCCTTGGAACATGTTGTTAGCGGGCACTTGGAATCTGGCCTTCCCAAAGCTGAGGTGTTATATATGATGTGGTTGGC
>NW_007048069.1:0-495 GCF_000164805.1 Carlito syrichta
CCTCGACCTGCTGGGCTCCGGCGATCCTTCCGCCTCTGCCTTCCAAGTAGCTGGAACTACAGGCGTGCGCTACCACGCCCAGTTCATTTAGATTTATTGTAGAGATGAGGTCTCGCCAAGTTGCCCAGGCGGGTCTCGAACCCGTGGGCTCAGGCAATCCACTCACCTCGGCCTCCCAAAGGGATTACAGGCTGAGCCACCAAGCCCGGCTGATATTTACATTTTTCTTTTCTTTTTTTGATTTGGAGTTTCACTGTGTCACCCAGGCTGGAGTGCAGTGGCATGCTCATGGCCACCACAGCCTCCTTCTGCTGGGTTCAGGCAATTCTTCCACCTCAGCCTTCCAAGTAGCTGGAACTACAGGCACGTGCTACCACGCCCAGCTAAGATTTTGATTTATTGTAGAGATGAGGTCTTGCCAAGTTGTCCAGGCGGGTCTCGAACCCGTGGGCTCAGGCAATCCACTTGCCTTGGCCTCCCAAAGTGCTGGGATTA
>NW_007048070.1:0-2885 GCF_000164805.1 Carlito syrichta
TTAATTGAGATAATAGATGGACAAATGGATGATGAATGGAGGTGAGATTGCAGCAAAAGGGGTGTCCCTTAGAATGTGCAAGGATGTGGAATTAGCAATAAACCTATGTATAAAAATGTAAAAAGGGCTCAACAGCAAAAAATTTCCCCCCTGAAGGGACAAGGGAATGCAAAATTTGTAACCTTTAGCTAAAAAGGAAAAACAAGTACTTCCTCACACCCTTTATAAGTAACAACATTGACAGTTGTGATTGATGAGGGAGTGAGAAACTGAGACAGAGTATCTCCACAAACAGGTGTTTTTGGAAAAACAAGTCACAGACATGCCTTTTGATTTAAAGAAATATTATAGTTTAATTAGAAAGAAGGTTAAAATTAAGGATTAGAATTAAATAGATAGCAGTTATAAATTAAAAGATAAATGTTTATTATAGATGTAGGTATTAGTTAAATATAAGAAATAGAAAATAATTAAGTTTTAAGGTAAACTTAAAATTATATACACTTAATGTAGGTTTAAAATTAAATATATTTAGGATTAGAAGTAAGATTATTTTCATATATAAGTGTAGATTTAGACATGTTTCGTTTAGAAATATAAAATGTAAAATAGGTGATAAGAAAATAGCAAGTAATATAGATAAGGCAATTAGAATTAAGAAAGTTAAATTTTTTTTGTTTGTTTGCTTGTTTTGTTTTTTTTGAGTTGGAGTCTCACTCGGTCGCCCAGACTGGAGTGCAGTGGCCAGTCAATATATTGCCGCTAAAAGTATATATAAGGGTAGAATTAAGAAAATAGATTAGTAAAGGAAAAGAAATAGAATAGGGAAGGGAAGAGATTCAGGTGACCTAGAGGTCACAGGACGTGGCTGATAAATTGGTAGCTGGTATTTTGTTACACCACCTGGTAGCAGGAAGAAACAAAATGAAACCTGTAAAGGTCAACTTCACCATAAACAAAAGAAAAAAACATGATGTAAATATTTAATGTGTAACATGGGATACATTTTGTGGGTAGAGGGGTCAGTAAAAAACTATATAAGCTTGTAAGAATTGAATAAAAATTGGCAGAGTCTTGAGCTCTCCCCAGGAAGAGGATTCCTGTCTTCTTCGTCTTTTCTTTTTCACCACTTCCCGATTCTCCCCAGTCAGGCCCTGACTCTGTTGTTGGAGCTGGACTCTGGAAGGTGGCACCCCTGAACAGGGACCTGATTGCGGGTAAGTATAATTTTTATGTCGTTTCGGGAACAGACTTTGTCCTGAGGGTACTGCAGACCCCCTGTGAGTGAGTGCAGGTTAAAGATAGGACAAATAGCCAGAACTTTTGAGATGTTATTGTGCCTCTTTAAGACATTGAGAAGTAATCGTGCCAGAACTTTTGAGATGTTATTGTGCCTCTTTAAGATGTTGGGAAGTAATCGTGTCAGAACTTTTGAGATGTTGTAGTGCCTCTTTAAAAAGAAGTTGAGAAGTTGTCGTGTCTCTTTAAGAGTAATCCAGAACTTGAGAAGATATTGTGCCTCTTTAAAAGAAGTGATTTGAGAAGTTAGCGTGTCTCTTTAAGAACTTGAGAAGTTGTCGTGCCTCCATAAGGAGTAAATATGGGCCATTCCGGTTCAAAAGAAAGAAAAGCTTATTTAAGAATTATGGGGAAAGCATTGCAGCATAAAGCGATTAAGGTTAGTAAAGACAAGTTAAATTTATTTTTAGACTTTGTTCAAAAGGTAAATCCCTGGTTTCCTGATGAGGGGACCTTGGATTTGGAAACTTGGGATCAGTTCGGAAAAAATATTAAAAGATGGTATACCGCTAACAGAGGGACCCAAATGCCTGAGGATGCTTATTCTTTATGGAATATATTAAGGCAGGCTCTCATGACTAATCCTTGTTGTGGCACTTTTTCCCAAACTGAGACCACTGCTACCCCATTGCTTAATAGAACTTCCTCTCAGACTTCTAAGATTATGCTAACTCAGGAGGAGCAACGGTCCGAGTCTGAGGAGGAAAAAGATAAAGGGGAACCCCCGACTTATAGTATTGAGGATCAGTTGTCTCCTGAAGATGAGGTAGATTTAAATGAGGAAGCTGCTAAATATAATAACCCAGGTTGGCCTCCTCTCACATTACCTACTGCTCCCCAGCTTTCCCTCATGCCTCCAGAAAACAAGGCAAGAAAATATAAATCAGGATTTAGAGAAGCACGGATTGCAAATAGCCCCTGATAAAATTCAGGTGCAAACCCATTTAATTATTTGGGGCGGACTATTCATAGTGATTACATCACCCCACAGAAACTGCAGCTGGAAATTAAACTTGAAAACTTTGAATGATTTTCAAAAATTATTGGAGGACATTAATTGGATACGTCCTTACTTACGGGTGTCTACCAAGGAGCTAAAGCCTCTTTTTGACATATTACGAGGAGATCCTAACCCGAATTCTCCTAGGCATTTAACACACGAGGCGTTGGAAGCATTAAATAATGTACAGCAAAAGCTTCCTGAGCAGCAAGTAAAAAGACTTGATTATACTAAGCTTTGGTGTCTTATTATCTTGCCCACTGAATATACACCTACAGGGTGCTTATGGCAAAATGGACCTTTGGAATGGTTACATTTACCTGTCACAGCAAAAAGGATTTTAGTTGCCTATCCAACTTATTCCGCCTTGCTTATTACCAAGGGTAGAACTAGAAGCAAGGAACTTTTTGGGGCTGATGTGTCAGAAATTATTATACCATATACTAAAGCCCAGCTGGATGTTTTAATAGTTGAGGATGTGGATTGGGCTTTAGCCTTGCTGGGATTCACAGGAAGTATTTCTTTCCACTTGCCAGCCAGTCCCTTGTTGCAGTTTTTAAAACAAAAGGCAATTATTTTTCCAAGC
>NW_007048071.1:0-955 GCF_000164805.1 Carlito syrichta
TGCTGCTATTTTAATTGGTTTTCCTTGTAGGTAATCTGACCTTTTTCTCTTGCTGCCTTTAGGATTTTTTTCTTTTTTACATACTTTTTTAGGTGAATTATTCTGTGTCTAGGAGTTGAATTTCTCATTTGTTGTCTTGCAGGGGTTCTCTGAATCTCTTGTGTTTGAATGTTTCCATACCTGATGAGATGAGACAAGTTTTCTTGAATGATTTTATGAAATGTTTGTTACAGTGTGGTCTCTGTCTCTCTCTGTCTCAGGAAGGCCAATTACTCTTAGGTTCAGGCTCTGGAAGTAATTCTTTATCTCTTGAATGTTTTGTTCTATCTTCTTAAGCTTCTTTTTTATGTTTTTGACAGTTTGGGTTAGTTCTGTGTTTTGGTCTTCAAGTTCTGAGATTCTTTCTTCTCCTTGGCTAATTCTGCTTTCCATACTTATTAGTTTGTTATTTATTTCCATCACAGAATTTTTCACTGCTGTTATTTCTGTTATCAACTCTTTCCTCTTTTCCTCTTGTCTCTCCTCATTTTTTAAAATCTCTCTATTAATCTCTTGATGTCTGGATTTGTTGCATGTGAAAGTCATTCTGGGGGCTCTTCATTGTTTGTGTTCTGAATTCAGTTTTCTCAGTGTCTGACCTCACTGGTCTGTGTGAGACCTATATTCTTCTTTTGGTTTTTCTTCATTTGTGCAGATTTTTCCTCCCTACTTTTTCCTTCCCTCCACTTCTCTGTCTTCTTTCATTCTGTTATTCAGGGGTGGAGGGCTTGCTTTTACTTCTGCTTGTTCAGTCTCCTATTCTTCCTTATGTATATCTTCTTGCTTTGTTCAATTCTGGAGTTGGGGGCAGTGCTTTCTGCAGTTTTGTGATTTAATTAAAGGGGGAGTTGTAATTCAAAATGTATCTGCAGATCCCAGTATCCACCGACAAGTATATGGATAATGTGAAACCCAC
>NW_007048072.1:0-402 GCF_000164805.1 Carlito syrichta
TACCTTGTCATTGGTTCCCTTTTCTTCAATTCACTACTATCTTTTCTCTTTTTAACCAAAATTGACCTGGGTACAATGTGGAAACACAGTCCCACTGAATGGTTCAGTTCCTCTGAATAACAACATGAGGAAGCTTTCCACAGGAGCAAGGAAGATTTGCTAATGCTACTAAACGTTACCGAAGAAGGTTGGAGATGTGCTCCTGTTGCCTATCCGACTAGAAAAGGCAAGGAATGAAATCACCATTAACAGCAAGGTATCCTGATGAAAGAGACGCTGAAATGGTAACCCTTAGGTCGATCCCCATCCTCCTGGCCAAGTCATGGCCCACTGCATAGGACAGTGGGTATGTGACTTCTACCTTCGAGCCGCTCTCTTCCACACAGAAAGGCACATTTCGTA
>NW_007048073.1:0-677 GCF_000164805.1 Carlito syrichta
AGGTAACAACACCGAAACGGGAGAGACAAGCTTCATAAAGACATAGACTAAACTTCTGAACCGAGGTTATTCTGAACTGTCCTTCACAGCAGATCAGCGGAACTGACCCTAACTGCAAACTAATTTACCAGCTTGAAAAAAAAAAAAAACAAAAAAACAAAAAAAAAAAAAACGAGAAATCAAACCTGAAAGGACATTGGACTTAAACGAAATGTCTCAAAGTGTGCTTCATTGATTCTATTAGTTTAATGACTTAATTCTATTCCTACTGTATTGTTCCCTTTTTTCTCTTTTCCCTTTCCTTTTCTTCTCTTTTATTCTGTCTGTGAACCAGGTCTTTGTATAGAGGAACAGCACACTATTAAAATGGTTGGATAGCTGGAATGCTAGCATCACTATATGTTTTATTTTTGTTTGGATGAAAGTTGGTTCGACTGTAGCGGTGGTCTATTGTATTTATCTGTTTCAGTATAGGCCTCTCTCTCTATTTGTTGGCACACTCGTTTGTTTCCCCCTTTACTCCTCTATCTCTCCACTCCCCTTTTCAACCCACTATCTGCTCCATTCTTTCCCCCTCTGCTAACCACATTTTATTTCAGGGAGTAAACCTACAGCCCCACTGCCCTGGAAAGATTCCAGGGCAGTGAGAAGTGGGTTCCACATTATCCACACGCTTG
>NW_007048074.1:0-1492 GCF_000164805.1 Carlito syrichta
GGGCAGGAGGAGCGCGAGGCGCCCGAACCTCCGCTCAGCGGCCAGGAGTTTCAGGCTCTGCTCGACTTGTTGCAGAGCTCACCGGGGCGGCCCCTGGAGGAGGAGCGTGGGGGGGGGGCGACCTCCTCAACGCCGCCATCCAGGCCTCTGGCCCTTGGAGGCACCGAGGATGACCGACGGGCGGGGCACTCGGCGAGATGGGCAGCCACGCCCTGGCCGCCCACTCACAGGGAGCGTCTGGACCAGGTCCCGTGGGGGGCCCCCTCCCTTCTGTCCTGGCACCGCGGCCTGCTAGACGACTCCCGAACTCCAAGAGTTTGGAGGCAGCGCCACCGTGTCCAACACACGCGCCGCCTCCTCTCTGAGATCGTCACCTCCCCGGCCACGGGGACCAGCCGCCGCGCACCAGAAAGCCGCCGAGCCCAGGAGAGCCCAGGGTGGGAGGGGGAAAACTGTCCGCTCCGATCCCTGGTGCTCTGGGAAGATCCCGAGGCGACCCTGGGGGGAGGGGGTGGGGGCGGGGCCGGAGGGGAGAGGAGAGGGAGGAGGCTGTTAGGGGAGTGGGGAGGGGCAGGGGAAGGAGGGGTAGGAGGGGCGGGGGCGGGGAGAGCCGCGCAGGAACGGAAGGCAGGCCACCGCGGTTTCTCCCGGGCAAGGCAGGGCGGGGAGGGGGGCGAAGGAGTTGGGATCCGAGGTCTGAGCGCGCCACAGGGCGGGGAACCCAAGGGTCTAGGCCGGGCATCACTCCCGGACTGAAGGCAGAGGCTCCCGTCCACCCTGGGGAGGAGTCTTCTTCGCCCAGGGTTGTCCCGGGGCCCAGAGGGACGTCGGGGTGAGCTTCAAGACAGGGAAAGGACCCACAGAGACCCCGGGCAGCCCCGGAGCAGGGGCATCTTCCCCCATCGTGAGCATTCCGTGCGTGGAGCGGGGCCTCCGCCGGGAACGCGGCAAGGGCTGAGCGGACGTTTTGGAACCCGGGGGCGGGGAGACGTGGGCCGCCCCCCTCGCCCCACGAGACAGCCGAGGACGCAGAGGGCGAAAGGGGCGCGTGGGAGCCAAGATCTGAGCCGCGACATCCGAGCGCGGAGTGTCCGCATCCCCGCAGGGCGGGCCTGACCGGCCTCCGCTGGGAGACACCTGAGGCTCCCGAGGCTCCTGGAGGCCGGGGCCCGGGCCCCCGGGGGGCAGGGGAGCGGGCGAGTGCGCATGCGCGAGTCGGCGAGCTGGCCGGCGGGTGAGCCGGCGGGCAGGCTGCGGGGAGGCCCCCGCCCACAGGGCCCGGCCCAGGGGCTGTCTGGGTGCCGCCGAGGCGCAGGTCAGGGCCTCTCCGGCCACCCGCCATCTAAGATCGTCCCGGTGCCCGCCGGCCTCCGAAGCCGCGGACGTGAAAGGAGGTCCCCTGAAATGGCAGCCGTGCCGCGCCGCCTCCGCCCGGCGGGACCAAGCCTGCTGGGGTCCGGTGGGCTCTTCTCCACGCGGCTGCCCTCGTCCG
>NW_007048075.1:0-702 GCF_000164805.1 Carlito syrichta
CCTGCTTCCCGTTCCGGTCATGGTCCTTCCGCGGAACTTGCTCCATGACACCAGGGTGACTGACTGTCAGTCTGGTATGGCTCCAGGTCCCTCCTCTCCTGGGCACTGCTCTCAAGAGCAGCCTTCACTGGATCAGGCGTAGCTCCTAGACCTCACACCTTCTTCTGTGTAATGGTGTGAAAGAGCTCCATGGAGCTCATGCTGGCACAAGAGCCAAAGATACAACATATTCAAGTCCAAGTGTCTGTATTATTATTCTATGCTATTCTGCCATAGAAGTTCAGTCGACATTTGAACTCCCATGTATGCTAATTATTCAGGACACAGGCTCGAATCTCTTGACAGTGGGCCCTTCGACCCATTGTGGTTGAGGAAATAGGGAGGAGCAGCACGAAAGGAAAATGGGAAAGCTTGATAGGATTGGCCTTCTTTGAAATTATGGGAAGTAATGTGGAATTTATATTTGAAAGCATTAGAACACTTCACTGAGAATAAAAGCCTTCTTTAGTTCTTTTCAGTAAACCGATTTGGATTTTCCCCCTGATTTCCATCCAGTGGCGTCATTAGTGTTTACTTCACTCTGTGTCTTGCGATCATAGGATTACCTAAGCCATTTTCATAATTGTAACCTCTTTAGGTAATCAGCGGGCACCAACATTCCCTTGAAGAGTGAAGGCTCATCATTCACTCAATCTTTGACTC
>NW_007048076.1:0-1462 GCF_000164805.1 Carlito syrichta
CAACCCTAGACAGATCATCAGGGCAAAAATCAGCAAGGAGATCCGGAAACCTCAATGTGACTTTGGACCAAATGGACTTTATTGATACCTACAGAACACTCCATCCAAAGACCACAGAATACACATTCTACTCATCACCACATGGAACATATTCTAAGATCGACCACATATTTGGCCATAAATCAAGCATAAGCAAATTTAAAAGGACCGAAATTGTACCAAACACCTTCTTGGACCACAGTGGAATAAAAATAAACATTGACACCAACAAAGTCCCCCCAAAACCCACAAAGACATGGACACTAAACAGGCATGATGCTAAACAACTCCTGGGTCAATGACGAAATCAAAACAGGGATCAAAAGATACCTGGAAACAAATGAAAATGAAGAAACATCTTACCAGAATCTCTGGGATGCCCTGAAAGCTGTAGTAAGAGGGAGATTTATATCCCTACAAACACACATGAAGAAAATGGAAGGAAAAGAAATTCACAACCTAACAAACCACCTAAAGAAGCTGGAAAAGCAAGACCACAAAAACCCTAATTTCAGCAGAAGAATCCAGATCACCAAAATAAAAGCCCAAATCCAGGACATAGAAGACAAAAAGATAATACAAAAAAATCAATGAAACAAAAAGCTGGTTCTTCGAAAGGGTAAACAAGATTGATGGTCCCCTAGCTAGACTGACCAAGAAAAAAATGAGAAAAAAACCAAATAAGCATAATCAGAAACACAAAAGATGAAGTCACATCTGACCCTGAAGAAATACAAAAGATCATTAGAGACTACTATGTACACTTGTATGGAAACAAACTTGAAAACCAGAAGGAAATGGAGGACTTTCTGACATCACACAACCTACCTAGGTTGGAACAAGAAGAAATTGAGACCCTAAATAGACCAATAACAATCAAGGAAATCGACTATATAATAAGAAAACTTCCTACAAAAAAAAAGCCTTGTTCCAGATGGCTTTCCAGCATAATTCTACAAGACATTCAAGGAGGAGCTGATACCAATCCTACTGAAGGTATTCCAGGCGATTGAAAAAGATGGAACTCTCCCCAAGTCATTTTGTGAAGCCAACATCACATAGATACCCAAGTCAGGTAAAGATCCCGCAAAGAAAGAGAACTACAGGCCAATATCTTTGATGAACATAGATGCTAAAATTCTCAACAAGATCCTAGCAAACCGGATTCAGCAATACATCTCAAAAATCATCCACCATGATCAAGTAGGCTTCATTCCTGGCATGCTAGTCTGGTTCAACATTCGTAAAACCATAAATGTAATTAAATACATCAACAGATGTCAAAACAAAAACCACATGATCATATCACTAGATGCAGAAAAAGCTTTTGATAAAATCCAGCACCACTTCTTGATAAAAACCTTCGAACATCTAGGCATACGGGGAACATACCTTAAAATAGTAAAAGCCATCTACGAGAAAC
>NW_007048077.1:0-796 GCF_000164805.1 Carlito syrichta
GGTTGAAATTGATTATCTTTGAGGACTCTGAAGATTGGGCTCCAAGCTCTTCTAGCCTGAGGGGCTTCTGTAGATAAATCTACTGCTATTGTAATTGGTCTTCCCCAATAGGGAGTATGACCATTTTCTCTTGCTGCCTTTAGGATTTTTCTCTTTTATACCTACTTTGTTTAAGCAAATTGTTATGTGTCTGGGAGTTGGTCTTCTCATTTGTTGTCTTACAGGGGTTCTCTAAATCTCCTGTGTTTGAATTTTCATGTCTCTGATGGAGTGAGGGAAGTTTTCTTAAATAATTTCATAGAATGTTTTTTCCAGGGTCGTCTCTGTCTCTTTTTCTGCCTCAGGAAGTCCAATTTTTCTTAGGTTTGGTCTCTTGAAGAAATTGCTCATCTCTTGAAGGTTTTGTTCTGTCTTTTAAGCTTCTTTTCTATGGTTTGGGAAGTTTGGGTTAGTTCTGTATTTTGGTCCTCAAGCTCTGAGATTCTTTCTTCTTCTTGGTTAATTCTGCTTTCCATGCTTATTAGTTCATTATTTATTTCAATCACCATATTCTTTGCTACTGTTATCTCAGTTATCAACTCCTTCCTCTTTTCCTCTTGTCTTTCCTCAATTCTTTTTATTCTTTCTATTATTGTCTTGATGTCTGGGTTTGTAGTATGTGACCAGTCATTCTTAGAACTCTTCATTGATTCCATTCTGATGTTTCCTCAGTGTCGGGGCTCCTAGGAATCTGTGGGAGACCTATATTTTTCTTCTGGTTTTTCTTCATCTGTGTAAATTTTCTTCCCCACATTTT
>NW_007048078.1:0-859 GCF_000164805.1 Carlito syrichta
ACTGACACCTATTCCTGATCAAAGCCCGAAGTGCCCAGGCCATAAGAGATAAGATAGACAAGTGGGACCTCGTTAAACTGACAAGCTTCTGCAAAGTCAAAGAAACCAACAAGAGAGTAAGGAGACAGCACACAAACTGGGAAAATATATTTGCCAACCTTATGTCTGGCAAAGGCCTAGCATCTAGGATCTACAAGGAACTCAAATGTGCTGAAAGAAACAGACTCATTTCAAAGCGGGCAAAAGATATGAATAGACAGTTCACAAAAGATGTATGAGTAGTCAACAGATAAATGAAAGAATGCCTAGCCTCACTAGTTATAAAGAAATGCAACTTAAAACTAAATTGAAATACCACCTAACAACAGTCAGGATGACCATATCTCAAAAAATAACAGTTGCTGGAGAAGATGTGGTAAAAGGGAACACTTATACACTGTTGGTGGGAGTGTAAACTACCAGAAATTCTGTGGAAAACATTGTGATGATTACCAAAAGATCTAAAAATCAACCTTCCATATGACCCCACAGTACCCCTACTGGAAATATACCTGGAGCAACTCATATGACTTTATGAAAAAGATACCTGAACACTTATTTTTGTTGCAGCATTTTTAACAGTAGCAAAAACATTGAACTAACTATGCTGCCCATCAAATAAGGACTAGATAACAATGTGGTACATACACCCAATGAAATATTACAGTCATAAAGAGAAATAAAATTATGAACTTTACAACACCTTGCATGTACTTAGTTTATAATACTGAATATCACATGGTTTCACTCATAAGCGAAATTTCAACAACTATTGTAATACTAAAAGAACAGAATTGGCAGTAGTGGGAATCTGCTGGGG
>NW_007048079.1:0-843 GCF_000164805.1 Carlito syrichta
ACTTGTGGGTGGAGACCAAGGGATATAAGTACAGGACAACGGGGAAGAAAGGAGAAGAAGCTAGAAGAAAGAAAGAAGAAGAAGCTAGAAGAAAGAAAGAAGAAGAAGAAGAGAAAGAGAAGAAGAAGCTGGCATGGTGTAAAGGCTGAATAAACCGCTTTGAGAAGAACACGTTGTTGTTGCCTCCTTCCTGCTGGTCAGGGGTGAGCGACAAGTGGTGGCCCGTACGGGGACCTCAGCTGTTCAGAACTCATAGCGGACAGGGTGACTAGTCACAGGGTAAGTTCCCAGGTAAGTGGGACAAGCAAGGCTCTCGGTTGAGACAATAAGGTTCCCGGTTAACAGGGACAAGCTTCACAGGGTAAGTTCCCAGGTAAGTGGGACAAGCAAGGCTCTCGGTTGAGACAATAAGGTTCCCGGTTAACAGGGACAAGCTTACTTAGGACAATAAGGTTCCCGGTTAACAGGGACAAGCTTACTTAGGACAATAAGGTTCCCGGTTAACAGGGACAAGCTTACTTAGGACAATAAGGTTCCCGGTTAACAGGGACAAGCTTACTTAGGACTATGGGTAACACCACATCGGCGCAGACGCTTCAACAGGCTCTCAAAAGCCTGCTGAAAGCGAAGGGGCTGAAGCAATGAACACTATGAGAGAAGAGTGTTCTGAGCGGTCACAGGCAGGAGACACAGAGGTGGAAGGGCTTTCGGAGGGGGAACTAGAGGAGCTCGTTGAAAAAATGAGTGCTATGGAAGTGCCTATACAGCCCTCGGCGCCGAGAGCGCCTCCTTATCCTCCCCCGCAAGCGGAAGGACGCAGCCTCCACCCAGAGGCGTGGCAGC
>NW_007048080.1:0-2308 GCF_000164805.1 Carlito syrichta
GGAAGAAGCAGAAGCAGAAGAAGCAAAAGAAGAAGCAGAAGAAGAAGAAGAAGAAGAAGAAGAAGAAGAAGAAGAAGAAGAAGAAGAAGAAAAAACAGAAGCAGAAGAAGCAGAAAAAGAAGAAGCAGCAGCAGCAGAAGAAGAAGCAGAAGAAGAAGAAGAAGAAGAAGAAGAAGAAGAAGAAGAAGAAGAAGAAGAAGAAGAAGAAGAAAGAGAAGAAGACGAAGCAGAAGCAGAAGCATAAGAAGAAGCAGAAGATGCAGAAGAAAAAGCAGAAGAAGAATGAGAATAATAAGAAGAAGAAGAAGCAGAAGCAGAAGCAGAAGAAAGAAGAAGCAGAAGCAGAAGAAAAAGCAGAAGAAGAAGAAGAAGAAGAAGAAGAAGCAGGAGCAGAAGAAGCAGAAGAAACAGAAGAAGCAGAAGATGCAGAAAAAGAAGCAGAAGCAGAAGCAAACGAAGCAGAAGAAGCAGACGCAGAAGCAGAAGCAGAAGCAGAAGTAACAGATGCAGCAGAAGCATCAGAAGCAGCAGAAGAAGAAACAGAAGCAGAAGCAGAAGCAGAAAAAGCAGAAAATAAGCAGCAGAAGCAGCAGAAGCAGCAGAAGCAGCAGAACTAGCAGAAGCAGCAGCAGAAGCAGCAGCAGAATCAGAAGAAGCAGAAGAAGAGGAAGCAGAAGAAGAAAAAGCAGAAGAAGCAGAATAAGCAGCAGAAGAAGCATAAGAAGAAGCAGAAGCAGAAGTAGCAGAAGCAGAGGAAGAAGGAGAAGCAGAAGCAGAAGAAGAAGAAGAAGAAGAGGAAGAAGAAGAAGAAAAAGAAGAAGAAGAACAAGAAGAAGAAGAAGAAGAAGAAGAAGAAGAAGAAGAAGAAGAAGAAGAAGAAGAAGAAAGAGAAGAAGAAGAAGAAGAAGAACCAGACGCAGAAGCAGAAGCAGAAGCAGCAGCAGAAGTAACAGATGCAGCAGAAGCATCAGAAGCAGCAGAAGCAGAAACCGAAGCAGAAGCAGAAGCAGAAAAAGCAAAAAATAAGCAGCAGAAGCAGCAGAAGCAGCAGAACGGGCAGAAATAGCAGAAGCAGCAGCAGAAGCAGCAGCAGAAGCAGCAGAAGCAGAAGAAGAAACAGAAGAAGCGGAAGAAGCAGAAGCAGAAGAAGCAGAAGAAGAAGCCGAAGAAAAAGAAGTAGAAGAAGAAGCAGAAGAAGAAGAAGAAGCAGAAGAAGAAGATGAAGAAGCAGACGCAGAAGCAGAATCAGCAGCAGAAGCAACAGATGCAGCAGAAGCATCAAAAGCAGCAAACGCAGAAACAGAAGCAGAAGCAGAAGCAGAAGAAGCAGAAGAAGAAGCAGCAGACGCAACAGAAGCAGCAGAAGCTGCAGAAATAGCAGAAGCAGCAGAAGCAGCAGAAGCGGAAGAAGCAGAAGCAGAAGAAGCAGAAGAAGCAGAAGAAGAAGAAGAAGAAGAAGAAGAAAAAGAAGAAGAAGAAGAAGAAGAAGAAGAGGAAGAAGAAGAAGAAGAAGAAGAAGAAGAAGAAGAACAAGAAGAAGTAGAAGAAGAAGCAGAAGAAGCAGAATAAGAAGCAGAAGCAGAAGAAACAGAAGCAGAAGAAGAAGAAGAAGCAGAAGGAGAAGAAGAAGAAGAAGAAGATGAAACAGAGGCAGAAGCAGCAGCAGCAAAAGCAGAAGCAGAAGCAGAAGCAAAAAAAGCAGAAGCAGAAGATGCAGAAGCAGAAGCAGAAGCAGAAGAAGCAGAAGCAGAAGCAGAAGAAGCAGAAAAAGAAGAACCAGAAACAAAAGAAGAAGCAGAAGCCGAAGAAGAAGAAGAAGCAGAAGAAGAAGAAGCAGAAGAAGAAGAATACGATTCAGAAGAAGCAGCAGAAGAAGCAGAAGCAGAAGCAGAAGAAGCAGAAGCAGAAGAAGAAGCAGAAGCAGCAGGAGCAGAAGCAGAAGCATAAGCAGAAGAAGAAGCAGAAGCAGAAGAAGCAGAAGCAGAAGAAGAAGTAGAAGAAGCAGAAGCAGAAGAAGCAGAAGCAGAAGCAGAACCAGAAGAAGCAGAAGAAGAAGAAGAAGCAGAAGTAGAAGAAGAAGAAGAAGCCGAAGAAGAAGCATAAAAAGGAGAAGAAGAAGCAGAAGAAGAAGAAGAAGAAGAAGAAGAAGAAGCAGAAGCAGAATCAAAAGCAGAAGAAGCAGAAGAAGCAGAAGAAAAGAAGAAGCAGAAGCAGAAGCATAAGAAGAAGAAGAAGAAGAGGAAGAAGAAGAAGCAGAAGATGAAGCAGAAGAAGAAGCAGAAGAAGCAGAAGCAGAAGAAGAAGAAGG
>NW_007048081.1:0-770 GCF_000164805.1 Carlito syrichta
CAAAAGCCACAACACAGGTTAGAAAATACAAGAAAAGAAGAGTCTGTGAACTCACGGTTAAGGGTCCATGTCCAAGAGCGGCCTGACTCACGTTCCCTCGACGTGGTAGGGGGGCCCCAGCTCCGGCGCCTGCGGGGGGCCCGGCTCCGCCGCCAGCGGGGGGCCCAGCTCCGCGGCCAGCGGGGGGCCCAGCTCCGCGGTCGTCCCAGTCGCCGCGAGCCACACTCTGGGCTCCCGCAGCGCGGGAGTCCGAAGCACTCCGTGGGAGGCCGCGGCCCGGGAGGCGGAACCGCGTTGCGCCTCGGTGCTCGCGGGCAGGATTCTGAGGAAGGATCGCGTCAACCCAGCAGGTCACGCGGCCGGGACGCGACGCGCCGTCCTCACGCCAGGGCGCTGCAGCCCCGCAATGGCGAGGGACCCGGAGCCCCGCCCCCACAAGAGAGAGATTGACAGCAGGTACCATTCATTGTGCAGAGTAGGTGTCTGATACATTTCAACAACTCCAACGTAACACTAACACATGAGAAAACGCAAACATGGTCAGAAAGGAAACATGCCAGAGATCTACACATACCGCTGCAGGGAAAAAGACACAAATCGGGACAATTCATTTTAAGCAGTAGTATACAGTTGCTATCTATACTCAACGAAACATATCGAATGAGTCAACTGGGATATATTTCAAAAATAAGTTAATTAAAAATCAGCAGTAGGATATTTTATCTAAGCACATTTCCATAAAATAAGGGTATGTGTTTTTATTTGGGTGT
>NW_007048082.1:0-750 GCF_000164805.1 Carlito syrichta
GAGCCGGGCCCCCCGCAGGCGGCGGATCTGGGCCCCCCTACCCACGTCGAGGGAACGTGAGTCAGGCCGCTCTTGGACATGGACCCTTAACCGTGAGTTCACAGACTCTTCTTTTCTTGTATTTTCTTACCTGTGTTGTGGCTTTTGCTGGACGTGGAACTGCTGGATTATGCATGAGAGTATCCAGTTTTCTGAGAAGTGTGTGTGGAAGGACTGCCCTATTCCCACGGAATGTATGTGGCCATAAATGTGTCCACTGATTCCTCAGTGTTCGTTCTGTTCCATGGATCAATCGTTAGGGTTTTATACCATTGCCTCTGTGTTTGGTTTCCTGGACTTTGGTGAAAGCAGAAAGTGTGAAACCCTAAACTTTGCCCGTTTCGAGGACAGTTTGGGCTATTGCAGGTCTCATGCAATTCTACTGAAATACAAGACATTTGGGTTTTGGTCGAGATTTCTTTCTGTTCTTAATGCGTTGTGTAGTAGTGGCATCTTCCCACGTCATGGTTTTTATTTATTGAACCCAGTATTTCCTTTCCATTGGCTTATGTCCTGTGCAATGTCTATCAGCATGAGTGTGTCCTGTTTAGTGTACTGTTCTATTGTCCGCTTAACTTTGTTTTTGTACTATTTTGTGGTTTTGGCTGCTACGGTAATTGAATTGTTTCCTTAGTGGTTTCTTCAGGTGGTCTTTGAAAGTGTAGAGAGACACCAGGTGTTTGTATGTTGAATTTGTGTCCCGCAACAATG
>NW_007048083.1:0-1100 GCF_000164805.1 Carlito syrichta
ACCCTAATATGACTTTATATAATGCCATTAAAGAGATAAAACAAAAAAACATTTTTTAGGATTACATACAATTATGATAAAAGGAAGGTTAAAAATAATATCCTGATAAAGTTAATAATTACGTTTATCCAAATGCAAGAAATTGTCTTTCTTTATCCAGATACTAAGCACAAAAAGGACTATTTTATTATTATTTTAATATGCTTTCTATATTAAAAAAATTAAGGTTATATGATTGTAAAAGTAGAGATAAAATTAAGGAACATATTCCTCGTTATTAGTGAATACAGAAAAGGCCAAAATCAATTGCTAATTTTAACTATAAGCTAAAATGTATTGTTGAATTCAATTTGCTAGCATCTTGCTAAATATTGTTATGCCTGTGTTCATAAGTGATATTGGTCTGTAGTTGTCTTTTTTTTTTCCTTTCTGTGTCTTTGTCTTGTTTTGCTATCAGAGTAATTCTGGCCTCATATAGTGAAATTGAAATTATTCCCTACACTTCCATCTTTTTAAAGCGTTTGAATAAAACTAATATTAGTACTTTAACTGCTTGGCAGAATTCAGTTGTGAAGTCATCAGGTCCTAAGCTTTTCTGTCTTGTTTTTTTTTTGAGTTGGAGTTTCACTCTTTTGCAGGTTAGTATACAGCTGTGCTGGCAATCCTTCTGCTTTAGATCCTCCTGTTTAATTTTGCATAAAATTATTTGTTGAATAAATGAATGAGTGAACGATCAGTAAAGGGTCTTTTTTGTTGACTTTAAAAATCCAACATGTAGTTAGAAGTTATTGTTTGTCTTTTGAATCTGACAAGTAGTTATAGCATTCTTCTGAATATAAAAAAGAGAAATAGTATAAGTGAAGAATAATTAAGATTTCCCCAAAATTTACCTGTCAGTTTTTTTTTTTTGCTGTTGTTTGTTTGTTTGTTTGTTTTACAGAGAACTCCATCTCATTAATTTTGTGTTTTGGAAGCACCTCTTTCAAATTTCGTCACATAAAAGATGTAAAAAACAAATCTTCAATGAGAATTGGCTCTAGGCATCTGCTGTTTCAGTAAACCATGATTACAGCATTTCGTACTGCTGAGCGTGTTTGGGA
>NW_007048084.1:0-809 GCF_000164805.1 Carlito syrichta
CCCTACCCTTAGCGGGAGTCGTTTTGGTCCACAATGAAGTGTGCTTTGATTGCGGGGATACGCTTCCTAGCTGTCCATAGCCAACGATTTAGCTTGCTTCCCTTCGGGTTCTATGAGTTTCCTTTACTTCTCACCACCAACATTCACCACTCCACTTTGCGGAGAGCACCCTGGCATTTGTTCTTGCCACAGAGTCTCCTTGAAAAGTAGCCAGACCTGTGAGTGAGAATTTCAGAGTGCTGTGATCATAGACAGTGCCTCTACTGCGAGGAAAACCTTCTCCAAACCCATGCGCGGGAGCCAACGGGAAGGACAGAGACCCACTTCTCTTGGAGTGACATCCATGCTTCAGGGGTGGGTGCTGAGTGAGGCCAGGTGTCCAGGTCCTAACGGGTGATCGCCACCAGCATGTAACCTCTGCTCTACAAGAAAAGCAGCGTGAAGACAATCTGAACCCCACTGTCCCGGCCTGCCCGGCCCTGCACAGAGCTCCAATCCTGTGAGTGGGCAACAGATGGCGGAAGGAAGCCCCAGCCTCTGGGACTCACTTGCCAGGAACGGAGCCTCCATGACTCAGAGCTGGAAGGAAGAAGACACTGACTCTCCGGTCTGGGAGCTGAGGGGAGACACAGCATCATCTTCTCGGCCACACTCAACCAAGCAGACCTTTCGTCATGTACAGCTCGGGGTGGGGATAGGTCATGGCCATGTGCCCCCTACTCTCAATGCTCTCTCGGAGACCAAACCTTGTCTGGTGGCTTGGCTGCCTAAATTAGGACAACTTCCAGGGACTTTGAAGAACTTTTGGA
>NW_007048085.1:0-546 GCF_000164805.1 Carlito syrichta
CCACCCACCTCATTCCCCAGGGTGGACCTTCATGCTCCTCCCAGGGCCTGCCTCGAGGAAAGGCAGGGCATGACTCTCAAACTTTCATTGGGACAGGGATGGCTGGGTGAATCACACATGTCTTCTCAGCACTGGTGAAGGCCGAGATGGGAAAATAGCTGGAGCCCAGGTGCTCGAGACCAGGCTGGACACCATCGCAAGCCCCCACCTCTACACCAAGTAAAACCCAGAAAACCTTGGGTAAGAGCAGGCCTTGACAGATGGATAGCCTCTGCCCAGAGTTCAAGAACAGGCAAGAAGACCAGAATGTTGACCAAATGGAAAGCCTGTAATCGCAGCAATTTGTGAGGCCCAGGCAGAAAGGATGGCCTGAGTTGGGTGGTTTGAGAGCAGCCTTGGTAACCTATAGAGGAAAGAAGAGAAAGAAAGAAAGGAAGGAAGGAAGGAAGGAAGGAAGGAAGGAAGGAAGGAAGGAAGGAAGGATAGATGGAAGAAAGGAAAGAAAGAAAGGAAGAAAGAAAGAAGGAAAGATAGAAAGAAAGAAAA
>NW_007048086.1:0-711 GCF_000164805.1 Carlito syrichta
CCCCTGCCCACTGCAGGATTCCAGACTTCTGGCCCCCAAAACTGTGAGAGAACAGACTCTTGTGCTAAGCCCCAAGTTGGTGGCGATTTGCTGCAGCAGCTGCATGACATGGTACCAGTCCCTCCTCATCCATGCTTCAGACCCTTTAGGGCCCTAAGCTGAGACATCCTTCTATGCTGCCTGGCTCTTGTGTTGGAGTTTGGGGTCTGGGGCTTCTTGAGGAGAGGGCAAAGAGGGAACACCCTGCAGCTCCTTAGTTTTTGTGTCTTGACATAAGACAGTCTGAGTGAGGCCTTCTGGGCTCTGGTCGATCCCACACAAGGGTCTTTTGGCACCCTGAGCTCCAGGGGCTGGAAGTCCCTTCCTTTCTGCCACTTAGTGAAGATGGTACATGATTTTACTGCCTACCTCTTAAATCAGCATCTCCTCTAAGTTTTTCAAAGATTCTGGTCATTTTATTTAATAATTTTTAATTTTTCTTAGATATTTTATTTTATTTTTATTTATTTATTTAAGAGAAATGAGGTCTTGCCAAGTTGCCTAAGCTGGTCTTGAACCTGTGGGCTCAGGCAATCTTCTCACCTCTGCCTCCCAGAGTGCTGGGATTATAGGCATGAACACAGCGCCCATCCTTATTTACCTCTTTACTTGCCTGCCATAATCTTACCTCCATAGGCTTGCTTAGCCTGAGGCACCCTCCTCCTCTGGGCC
>NW_007048087.1:0-915 GCF_000164805.1 Carlito syrichta
TGCACTCCAGTCTGGGCGACAGAGTGAGACTCTAACTCAAAAAAAAAAAAGAAAAAGAAAAAGAAAAAGAAAGGGGGTAAGGATTAAAAAACTATTCCTAGGATACCACGTTAACTACTTGGGTAAGAAATTCAACAGAAGCCTAAACTTCACCGAGTGACAAACTTGAAATTAAAAAGAAGCATATATATATATATATAGCCACACAGCAGCCATAAAACATGCGGGATCAAAGACAGAGGAACCAGAGACATATTCAACAGGAAACTAGCGAAGTGCAGGGCCATTCTTGATATTTTCCTAAAGTGCAAATGAAATGAGATAACATACGTATAAAAAGTATCAAAATTATCTAACTGGAAAATTTTCTCTAAAAAGTATCTTAAAATCAATGACGGACATGGTGGTTCAACCAAAAAAAATTATCTTAAAATCAGAGATAAACAAAAATTGTATTTAATAGCTTGATTTAATTTTTCTCTTTACTTGAGGGGCTAGGCTCTTCATTGCTGAAAATCGTGTATGATTCAGTGTTAGATATTTGCTGTTTAAATTTGCATTACACTTCTTTCTTAGATAATATACTTTGATGTTCATAGGAGTGCTCTATTCGAGTTGTCGTCATTCTCACTTAGGAACCCAGGTTGCCCTAGTAGCCACTGGAGAATTGCAGGTTCCTTGGTGGGCAGGGAGGGAACGAGCGTGGCAAAACTAACAGTGGTCTTAGTCTCCACCGGAAAGCGATGTCGGTCACTGGCCAGAACAAGTCACCCGAGCATGTCTGACTTCCAGAGGGAAGGAGTGGTGGTGGGACATGAGGGGAGGATGCTGAAATCTTAATGAACAGCAATACGGGATACCACAAAGGCCTCCGGTTCTTTCAGAATTCTTCTCCTGTCTGTGAGACTAATCTTT
>NW_007048088.1:0-522 GCF_000164805.1 Carlito syrichta
GACTGGGCTCGGTGGCTCATCCTGTAATCCCAGCACTTTGGGAGGGCGAGGCGAGTGGATTGTATGAGTCTGTGGGTTCGAGACCCGCCTGGCGAGACTTCATCTTTACAATAAATCAAAACCGCATCTTTACAATAAAAAAAAATCAGCCGGGCGTGGTAGCGCGTGCCTATAATCTGGTTACTTGGAAGGCTGAGGCGGAAGGATCGCCGGAGCCCAGCAGGTGAGGCTGCGGTGGCCGGGAGCGGCCACTGCACTCCAGTCTGGGCGACTGAGTGAGACTCCAACTCAAAAAAAAAAAAAAAAAAAATTAGCCGGTTGTGGTAGCGCGCGCTGTAGTTCCAGCTACTTGGAAGGCTGAGGCGGAAGAATTACCGGAACCCAGCAGGTTGAGGCTGTGGTGGCTGGGAGCATGCCAGTGCACTCCAGCATAGGTGACAAAGTGAGGCTCCAACAGAAAGAAAGAAAGAAAGAAAGAAAGAAAGGAAGGAAGGAAGGAAGGAAGGAAGGAAGGAAGGAAGG
>NW_007048089.1:0-1324 GCF_000164805.1 Carlito syrichta
ACTCTCAAATATGTTTTTGAAACTCGTGGATGAACATTTGTACGGTTTTGAGAACGTAGCTCTGAAACTATGATGTCATAACTATTATAGTCCATCTCTATTCTTTACATAGGGGATGATTTCTCTCAAATGTATTCCTAAGATTGCAGTTTCTATACTGTAGGCTGTTAGCACATGAACAGCTAACCCCACAGTGTTTCACAATTGTAAAGCCTAACTCACACTTCTAACAGTATAAACATACGCAATGCCTCTTTCTTCATGATTTTTCCAACATTATTCATGTTTCATTTTTCAAAGTTTTTTAAAATTTTATTTTGTGGTTTGATTGTTAGAGTCAGAGTCTAACTCTGTCGCACAGAGTAGACGGTCACAGTCACTGCGGCCTCCAACTCCTGGGCTCGGGCGACTCTTCCAGCTCAGCCTTCCAAGTGTCTGGAACTTTGTTGAGCTCAGGGAGAAACAAACTGAAGGTGGATCACAGGGAGGAGAGTTTGATGGCACCTTTTTTTCCAAGTTGATGGGCGGGTGTCAGGCAGGCCTGTTAGCGTCCTCTTGAGCCACAGCGCCATCGTGAGGAAATAGTTTCATCGATGAGTCGGACAGACCTTTGCCTGCCCTAGCCTTTGAGGAAGCAAGGGTTGAACAGAACTGGCAGGACCCAGAGCAAGATGCAGAAATCTGGGGAATTTCTGAGGACTGAGGGATCGAGACCGAGTCAGCAGCTTCCAAGAGGTCTCAGCACAGACAGGAGGGGGAAAGGGTTTCAGTTGACTCAGAGTTTGAGTAGTTCTAGAGCATACCATTTGCAGTCAAGATCAGGCCTTGTGGTATTTACCATAGAAACAGGGTACGAGGAGTTGTAGGCATCTTGTTTCTTCTTTTGTGTGAATTCTCACTCTTGTCGCCCAGGCTAGAGTGCAGTGAGGTGCTCATGGGCATCGCAGACTCCAACTGGTGGACTCAGGCTATGCCCCCGACTCACCCTTCCTTGTAGCTGGAAGGTATTTGAGATGCGCGCCACCGTGTCGGGCTCATAGGTTAACTGACAAATCATTCCAAGTTGTGCCTGAAAATGATAAGACCCACGACTAGTTATCACCTGGAGAACTGGCCATATACGTGACCTGGCTCTATCCTCTTCCTGATGCCTTTACTCCCGGCTTGGCCGCCCTCTCTCCCAGCTAGGTTCTAGTAGTCTGAATTCAGTTTTCCATCTAAGACTGAAAAGTCTTTTGGCTAAAGCCAAGTCGCTCATAAGCTGATTCTAAAGCATCAGAAAACAGTCTTCTTTATCCTCCGACAGCATACTCATAACTGGGAA
>NW_007048090.1:0-510 GCF_000164805.1 Carlito syrichta
CCACAGGCATGTGATTAACTTGAAGGTAGGTCATTTGAAATTATCGAGTTAGGAAAGCAACAAGACCAAATATGAAGAAAAGAAAAGAGGTCATAATGGACTTATGAGCTACCATCAAGGAGGCCAATATGTGCATTATAATTTTAAAAGGAGAAGAGAGAGAAAGGAGCAGAGAGCTTTTCTGAAAACATAATGGCTCAAAATTTCCAAAATCTGATGAGTAAAATGTTCACATAAGTTTAAGAAGATCAGTGCACTGCAGATAAAAAAAAATTGAAAAGAAATGTACACTGGGAAGATGGTGAGGTGGGGTTTCAGGAAGATGGCAATGGAGCCAGTTGGAGTGTATGAGTATTTGCATAAATTAGTGGGTGCAAGGACGAACAAGTTCCGCGGGAGGACCATGACCGGAACGGGAATCAGGAGGCAGTTAAGGAAGGATGTAGCTTCTGATAACAAATCTCCAATGTGATACGAAATTGGAGTTTGCAGATCGCACACAAATATTAC
>NW_007048091.1:0-317 GCF_000164805.1 Carlito syrichta
GCCAGCAGGAAGAGGAGAGGCGCGAGCAGCTGCTGAGGCGCGAGGAGGAGAAGAGACGCGTACAGGAAGAGGAGAGGCGCGAGCAGGAAGAGGAGAGGCGCGAGCAGCAGCTGAGGCGCGAGGAAGAGAAGAGGCGCGAGCAGGAGGAAGAGAGGCGCGAGCAGCAGCTGAGGCGCGAAGAGGAGGAGGAAGAGCTCGAGCAGCAGCTGAGGCGAGAACAAGAGGAAGAAAGGCTGAAGCAGGACGAGGAGAAGCGCGAGCGGCAGCTGAGGCGCCAGCAGGAAGAGGAGAGGCGCGAGCAGCAGCTGAGGCGCGAG
>NW_007048092.1:0-490 GCF_000164805.1 Carlito syrichta
CCCCCCCCCCCCCCATGAGCGGGGCGGAGCCTGCGAGTCATAGTCTGCTCTCGGCAGAGAGAAAACTGAGAACAAAGAGGATTAACGAGCATGAGCAAATCAAAAAAAAAAACAAAAACTTTCAAGGTGAGTATAAAAGCTTACAAATTCTAAATACTGCTGCAAAAGAATTTCTGCTAATAACTAGTTCTATCATTTCATTTTAAAAGTGTATCCTAGAATTTTCAGCCAAAATAAATAATATAAGCAATATAAGATGTATTTAGCCAATATATAAATAATATAAAGTATGTTTTTAATCATACATTTTTGTTCTGTAATAGAATGGCTGGTTACAGAAAGCATAGAACAAAAATAGAAAGTTAAAACATGTCAAAGAATGGTATAAGTTCATCGAACATGTTAGGTAAAAGTTAATGGAAACAAATAAAAGAAATTCTGTAAACTCTCGAGGCTAAAAAAGTTAATAGTTAGTCTGTGTTGGGGGTAT
>NW_007048093.1:0-810 GCF_000164805.1 Carlito syrichta
AAATCATTTTTTTTTGAGTGGGAGTCTCACGCGGTCGCCCAGACTGGAATGCAGTGGGCGCTCCCAGCCACTGCAGCCTTGCCTGCTGGGCTCCCGCGATCCTTCCGCCTCAGCCTTCCGAGTAGCGCGAATTACAGGTGTGCGCTACGCGCCCGGCTGATTTTTTTTTTTTTTTTTTTTTATTGTAGGGATGAGGTCTCGCTGCCCAGGCTGGTCTCAAACCTGCGGGCTCAGGCAATCCACTCACCTCAGCCTCCCAAAGGCGCGGGATTACAGGCTGAGCCACCAAGCCCACCTAAATGATGTATTTTCAATAGCATGTGCTAATTTGCAACTAATCTAGCACACATTTATTTAAATACACAAAAATCACATTATTCGCAATACACAATATGTTTATTTAAAATCGTATTATGTGATATATTAAACTCATACTGTTAATCCAGGGTAAAATTTAATCAAAATATGACTGCTTATTACTTATAATAAAGCTATATGTTTCTTATAAATAACACAAAGGTCAATAGGCCCTCTACCTTAGAATGCGAGTCAAAAGGACACTCAAGACTCAGAATTGAGTCTCTGTTGTTGGCAGGACTGAAGCAGTACTCAGCAGAATTGTGGTGGAAAGTGGGAAGCAAACCACGGAAGTTGGAGGAAACTGGTTTGCTGTTTATGTATTATATTAAAAAGTATGGAGGATGCCTGATGTACAAGGAACCATTGCTGAAGACCCAGCAGTGATGGGGCCCTGGCCTCAAAAAGCTTATGATCTGGTGTTATCTGTGTGGAGGAGGAGATGAGATCATT
>NW_007048094.1:0-888 GCF_000164805.1 Carlito syrichta
CTATATGCCTGGACTTGTACCAATACCAGGCTGTTTTGAATATAGTAGACGTATAGTAAAATTTAAAGTCTGGAAGTGTGACACCTCCCACTTTGTTTCCTTTGCTAAGATTTGTCTTGGCTATTCGTGCTCATTTGTGTTTTCATATGTATTTCTTTATGCCCATTTCCTGGTCTTAGAAGAATGACGTTGGTAATTTAATGGGTATTGCACTGAATCTGTAGACTGCCTTGGGTAGAATGGACATCTTAACAATATTGATTCTTCCTATTCATAAACATGGAATATTCTTCCATTTGTTTGTGTCTTCTTGGTTTTCTCTGAGTAGTGTTTGGTAGTTTTCATTGTGAAAGTCTTTCACTTCTGATTAGGAAGATGTTCAAGTATTTCTTTTTCTTTCTTTTTTTTTTTTGGTAGTGACTGTGAATGGGATTGTGCCTTTTATTTGATTCTCTGCCTGTTTGTTGTTGGTGTACATGAATACAATAATCTTTTGCACATTGATTTTGTACCCAGAGACTGCTAAAGACCTTTTTCAGTGCAAGGAGGTTTTTAAAAGTTTCTCTTGGATTTTTGAGGTAGAGGATCATATTGTTAGCAAAGAGAGGTAATAATTTCCTCTTTTCCTATTTGGATACCCCTGATTTCTTTCTCTTGACTAATTGCTCTAACTAGGACTCCCAACACTATGTTGAACAGGATGGGTGAGAGTGCAGTCTTGCCTTGTTTCAGTTTTCAGGGGAAACACTTCCAATTTCTGTCTGTTTAATAATATGTTGATTGTGGGTTTATATTGTAGATGGCTATATTTTAAGGTATGTTCCATCTGTGCCTAGGTGTTCAAGGATTTTTATCATGGGGGGATACTGAATTTTATGAAAAGCTTTG
>NW_007048095.1:0-802 GCF_000164805.1 Carlito syrichta
GCCAAAGAAACCATCAAGAGAGCAGGGAGACAGCCTACAGACTGGGAAAAAGTATTTGCCAACTCTAGGTCTGACAAAGGCTTAACATCCTGGATCTCTAAGGAACTCAAACGTGCTGAAAAGAAAAAAACAAACAACCCCATTATAAAATGGGCAAAAGATATGAACAGACACTTCACAAAGGAAGACATCCGAGCAGCCAACAGACACATGAAGAAATGTTCAACCTCAGTAATCATCAGGGAGATGCAAATCAAAACCACACTGAGATACCACCTAACTCCAGTCAGAATGGCAATTATCAACAACTCAAAAAATAACCACTGCTGGAGAGGGTGTGGTGAAAAGGGAACACTTCTACACTGTTGGTGGGAGTGTAAACTAGTGCAACCTCTGTGGAAAGCAGTGTGGTGATTCCTAAAAGCTCTAAATATCAACCTCCCATATGACCCTGCAATCCCCCTACTGGGAATATACCCTGAAGAACACAAATCACTCTATAAAAAAGATACCTGCACACGTATTTATCGCCACATTGTTCACAATAGCAAGAACCTGGAAGCAACCATGCTGCCCATCAAGAGGACTGAATTTTTAAAATGTGGTACATATACATGATGGAATACTACGCAGTCATAAAAAAGAACAAAATCATGAATTTCTCAGCAACCTGGATGGAACTAGAGTCTATAATACTGAGTGACCTCTCAGAGAAACAAAGATCCGAGTATCACATGTTCTCACTCATATAATGGACCTTGACATCCAATGTAATACTATAAGAAAATGACTGATGGTACTG
>NW_007048095.1:883-15209 GCF_000164805.1 Carlito syrichta
GTGGCTCAGCCTGTAATCCGGCGCCTTTGGGAGGCTGAGGTGAGTGGATTGCCTGAGCCCATAGGTTTGAAACCCGCCTGGGCAGCGAGACCTCATCTCTACAATAAATAAAAAAATCAGCTGGGCATGGTAGTGCATGCCTGTAATTCCGGCTACTCGGAAGGCTGAGGCGGAAGGATTGTCGGAGCCCTTCAGGTGGAGGCTGCGGTGGCCGGGAGCGGCCACTGCACTCCAGTGTGGGCAACAGAGTGAGACTCCAACTCAAAAAAAAAGATGGGTTGATAAATGGCTAGAAGAGAGGAATGATTAGCTAGATTGATAAGTGTTGAAGCAAATACAGCCATATGTTAATGTCAATTGTAGAATTTAGTTGCTGAGAGTGTAGGTATTATTTCAACTTTTCTGTATGTTTGAAATTTTTCATAATAAAATGTTGCGGGGGAAAAAAAAGAATATTATTAAAATTTCTCGATTAATTTTACTTTCTTAAGTGTCTACTAAAAAATGTCTAAATTATATATGTGGTGCGTGTCATGCCTCTTTTGAGCAATACTACTGTAGAAGCCTACCATCCAGCCACACCAAAGGACTTGCAACGTCCTCATATGTCATGCTTTTCCTTGCTTAAAGTGCCTCCTCTCCTATTCCCCTTCATTCAACTGATGACATCCTCCTCATCCTCAGGGCTCAGTTTAGACATCCCTGGGTTTCCCTGCTTCTTCCTGGGTTATATAAGTCCTCTTACAAGCTGGTATGTGCATCTCCACCTGGAACCCATGACTTGTACTATGTTGCACTGGTAGCTTCTTTGTCCACCCACTCCCTTTACCAGGACGTCTCCTGTACTCACTGATTCCTTGACGGCAGGGGCTACTCCTTGTTCAATGTAGCATCCTCGGCATCAGGCACACTGAGTGGTGCGAAGCAGGAACTGAGTACATACTATTAAGATGGCTGCCAGAAATGGCTTTCCTGGCCCCAAAGCATGCAGTTGGTAACAGTATGTGTGGGAGGAATCATACATTAATATCTTCCCTTCATCCTCAACCTGTCCACACCCTGTCCAGCAACACCTCCAATTCTCTTTTCTTTTGTTCCCAGTGGCATTGCCCCCAGTGGAACTAAAACTTCATCAGTTAATTTGATTGAGGAAATGATCAGAGACAAAAATGGTCATGTGCAAACACAACTTTTGTCTTCCAAATATTTTTAAAATTGCTTCCCTGCTAGAAAATACTGAGAGAAAAATTACCTAATCGTTGGAATTTTTATGGCATTTCTGAAGATCAAGTCTTTGCAGGAATTAAAATGAGACCTAGAATCAAATCATTTTCTCTGTAATCCTGCACTGTTGGCATTCATAGAAAGTTTTAAGTACTTCAAATACCCTGGCACAGTCACATTATAATTAACGTTTACCACATTATGCCCTGTTTTAAAAAATTAGTGTATGCCAAATATAAAAGCAGTAAGAACATACAGTAACTATTTCCTTTGCCCAGCCTCATCAGACATAAATTTTTAGTGTCATTCCCAGTGTTCATCCAGTTGGATCACTCTGGGATATTTAGTTTAGTTTTGTTTTTTAATGCTTTGGGGTTTTGCATGGCCTAGCCAGGGTTTTCATCTGTTTGTGTTTCTATGAGATTAAAATGTCTTAAGGACTTAGAAAGACAAATACTAAGCTTCACTGTCTTTGTGCTCCGACTGCTTCACCACTTATTTATCTCTCAGTGCATGGTTGTGACTGTGTCCACCACTCTGGTGAAATGGCTCTCTCAACAGTCACCACTGAAGGATACTATGTAAGGGAGACGCAGGAGCCAACCGAAAAGGGCTCCCCAAGCCAAACCAGAAAGCATTTGAGCAACAGCATAAATGTAGTTCTGGATTATGACCAAAGTATAAAATATCTATGACTTCATTCTTATATGAACAAATAATTAAGTAAAGTTTAAAAGGGGAGAAACAAATACCCCACACAGAAGAATTCCAAATGGTTTATGTAGATTCTCCATTCTCAAGGATTAAGAGCATAGCTTTCCACTTATTAATATAGGCTGTGGAGAGCATGTACTCCTTCCAAAGAGTACAGTTTAGAAAGGGGGAAAAAGAGTAACTCTACAGTGAGAAGAAGCTTGACAAATGTTACCTCAGCCAAGTGATCAAGGTCAACATCAACAATAAGTTATGTCAATGGTATGTACACTTGATATGTTGTAAAGATGGCACCATACCTCTGCAGTCTTCCTCCCGAACCCTCCACTGTTGAGTCTGATCATGAGAAAAACATCAGGGTCATTCTACAAAATACCTGACCAGAACCCTTCAAACCACCAAGGTCATCAAAAACAAAAACAAGGGAAATTTGAGAAACTGCCAAAACCAACAGCAACCTAAGGAGGCATAATGACTAAAAGTCATGTGGTTATGTGGGTAGGGTTCTAGAACAGAAAAGAGGCATTTGGTAAAAACTCATGCAATCTGAATAAACGATGGACTTTTCAATTAATAAATGTCTCTCAATATTGGTTTATAAATGTAACAAACACATGATACTGATATAAGGTGTTTTATAAGAGGGGAAACTGGATGTGACATATACAGAAACTCTCTGTATTGTCTTCACTAATTTTCCTTTAAGTCTAAAACTATTGTTTTTGGTTTTGAGTCAGAGTCTCACTCTTGCTCAGGCTGGAACACATTGGCATGATCACAGCTACAGCAATCCTTACGCCTCAGCTTTCCAGGTAGGTGGAACTACAGGTGTACACTACATGCCCAGCTGATTTTTTTATTCATTGTAGAGACAAGGTCTCCTCAAGTTGCCCAGGTTGGTCTTGAAACCCTGGGCTCAGACGATCCTCTGGGCTTGGCCTCCCGAAGTGCTGGCGTGACTGCGCCTGGCTAAAACTTTATTTTTTTTTTTACTTTTATTTATTTACTTATTTGTTTGTTTGTTTGTTTGTTTGAGTTGGAGTCTCACTCTTGTTGCCTAGGCTGGAATGCAGTGGCAATCTCACAGCAACCACAGCCTTGACCTGGGCTTAGGCGATCATTGCACCTCAACCATCCAAGTAGCTGAAAATACAGATGCATGCCACCCACCACACCTGGCTAGTTTTTATGATTTATTGTAGAGACGAGGTCTCACCAAGTTGCCCAGGCTGGTCTCAAACCCCTGGGGGGTTCAGGTAATCCTCTCACCCTGGCCTCCCAAAGTGCTGGGATTACAGACTGAGCCACCGCGTCTGGCATAAAACTTTTTTTTAAAAGAGTTTATCTTTAAAGCCAGCTTCAATTTCTCAATGCCCAATAGCATTGACTTTTCACAATCTCCCTCCTGCACTGAAGGACAATCTCCTTGTGGTAGTTGTCTTTTCCCTTGGCATCTTCCATGACTAACATCTTCTTTCCTGACATCCTTCTCTTGGTCTCCAACATTGGGCTGCTTGTCTTCCCATCCCTGGAGGGGTGTTTCTTAAGTTTCTAACTCTGACCTCCTTGTCTTATCACTTCATATTATCTCTTAAGGGGAAAAAATCTCACCAACTCCTACAGTTTCAACTATGGCTTTTACGAAAGGGGGCCCCCCAGGAAACTGGAATTATCTTTTAGAGGGTGAGCTTCTTGTAGCACAGGGTTCCCCCACTAGGTAAGTGTTCTAGGAATCCATCGGCATTCGCGTACTAACCAGAGTTGTTGTGAGAGGCTGCGTTTGGCTTCAGTGAATGTTCTCTGGAGATTCTTTCAACTCGTTTTCCCATTTCACACTGGATGATTTACAAGTGTACCTGTCCACCCGGTGCTAAGTGTTCAGCAGTTTTGACCCAGCATGGCATGACTCCCATGCTCCAACCTCCCTATTCACTGGATCTCGCCCCAGCAACTTTCTTTTTAGTTTCCTTGACGAAAATGGTCCTCAAAGGAAACTGTTTTGCCGATGTGGAAGACATGAAACAAAAATGGCAGAAGCACTAAAAAGGCATCAAAATTGATGAATTCAAAGACTTTTTGAACAGTGGAAAATGTATCTTGATAGGTGAATTGCATCAAATGGAGAGTACTTTGAAGGTGACTGAAGTTTGAACATGTAAGGATAAATACACAATTTTTTACAAATAAATTCTGGATTTTTTTTTTTTTTTTGCCTCCCCCCACCCATGATGATCATTCAAAGATTCTAAGCCCAATTCCTTTTTTAGAGGTCAGACCATATTTCAACGACTTGGTGGACATTTCTACCTACACACACCTTCAGGGATAGGCAAACTCAACATGTCCAAAGGAGAAAGCCTTGTTTTAAACTCTTGCGCTGTGGCTTCTGCTATGTCCCCAGTCCTGGTTAAGAATGAGCATTATAAGCTGGGCATGGTGGCTCAGCCTGTAATCACGCGCCTTTGGGAGGCTGAGGTGAGTGGATGGCCTGAGCCCGCGGGTTTGAGACCCGCCTGGGCAGCGAGACCTCATCTCTACAATAAATCAAAAAATCAGCCGGGCGTGGTAGCGCATGCCTGTAATTCCGGCTACTCGGAAGGCTGAGGCAGAAGGATCGCCGGAGCCCAGCGGGTTGAGGCTGCGGTGGCCGGGAGCGGCCACTGCACTCCAGTCTGGGCAACAGAGTGAGACTCCAACTCAAAAAAAAAAAAAGAATGAGCATTATGTTAGTTGTGGTGGCTCATGCCTGTAATCCCAGCACTTTGGGACACCAACCTGGGCAACTTGGCGAGACCTTGTCTCTAAGATAAACCAAAAAATTAGCCAAGTGTGGTGGCGCATGCCTGTAGCTCCAGCTACTTGGAAGGCTGAGGTCAAAGGATTGCCTGAGTCCAGCAGGTCAAGGCTGCAGTGGCTGTGAGTGTGCCACTGTACTCCAGCCTGGGTGAGAGAGTAAGACTCTGACTCACAAAAAAGAGTAAGCATTATGAGCGTTATGAGCGTGGTGGCTCATGCTTAATCCCAGCACTTTGGGAAACGAAGGTGAGAGGATTGCCTGAGTCCAGGGGTTCAAGACCAGCCTGGGTAGCTTGGTGAGACCTCGTCTCTACAATAAATAAAAATATTAGTCAGGTGTGGTGGAGTGAATCTGTGGTTCCAGCTACTTGGAAAGCTGAGATGGAAGGATTGCCTGAGCCCAGCAGGTAGAGGCTGTGGTGGTCATGCACTCCAGCTAGGTGACAGAGTAAGACTCCAACTCAAAAAAAAAAAGAGTGAACATTATAATTCCCCAGGCATCCAATAGGAAGCTTACTTATGCCCATGACTGTGACTTTACCTTCTTTATTCTCTCTGATCTCACACAAATATTGACTCTATTTCTACTTGCTACCTTTACAGTCACTGCATTAATTCCCTTGAATAATTACCAATTCATCATTCAACACAGCCTTCTTTGGCTGACTTTTGGAGCCTGGAGGTGAGCCCCAGTAGAGCTGAGACCTACCTTCTGGTATGAGATAGATATATAAGATGTCATTGATTTATGTTCCCTGGGAAAGAAACAAAACACCCCCAGCCTGGGGCAAAAGCCACTGTCATTTCTGGGGATTAGCACAGAAACTCAGGTTGATCCCAGCAGGCATGAAAGGCAGCTTCCTGCCTCTGTCCATTTTCTATTTGCAGCTTTTGGAGGAAGTTTCTAGAATTTGGCAGCCCAAGAGCATTGGGTTATGAGGTCTCTGTTTTTGAGGCTTGAGAATCCCATGTCAACAGCTTGACAAGGATGATTCGGCTTGCTGGTTGCCACATGCCACTGGAACTATTCTCCACCTCAACTGTGGCAGGCTATTACCTCATCAAGTCATTGGCCACATCCCCCTACATTTTATTTGCTAATGCAACCCTGCTTTTATTTGTTTATTTGTTTGTTTGTTTAGAGTTGGGGTCTCACTCTGTCACCCAGGCTGTAGTGCAGTGGCAAGTTCAGGGCTCACACAACCTTGACATGCTTAGGAGATCCTCTTGCCTCAGCCTCCCGAGTAGCTTGGACTACAGATGTGCACCACCATGCCTGGTTAATTTTTTTTTATTTTTTATAGAAACGAGGTCTCACTATGTTGTCCAGGTTGGTCTCAAACACCTAGGCTCAAGTGATCCCCTCGCCTCAGCCTCTCGAATTTCTGGAATTACAGGCATGAGTCTGGCCCCAATCCTGCTTTTATTGAGACAAAAGAGAGTCATGTACACACAGGAGGTCAAAGCCAAGCCCCAAAAGGTAAATCATTGATTAGTCTAAACCAGGTGGTTCTCAAATTTTTTATTTTAAGACTCTTTTATACTCTTTAAAACTGTTGAGGCTGGGCTCGGTGGCTCAATCTGTGATCCCAGCTCTTTGGGAGGCTGAAGTGAGTGAATTGCCTGAGACTGCGGGTTAAAGACCAGACCAGGCAACTTGGCAAGCCCTCGTCTCTACAATAAATCAAAAATTAGGTGGGCGAGGTAGCACACGCCTGTAGTTCCAACTACTTGGAAGGTTGAGGCAGGAGAATCACTGGAGCCCAGCCAATTGATGCTGGAGTGAGTATACCACTGCACTCCAGCCTGGGTAACAGAGTGAGACTCCATCTGAAAAAAAAAAAAAAACAACTCGAGGATAGCAAAGTGCATTTGTTTATGTGAGTCATTTCTATCAATATCAACCATTTTAGAAACTAAAAATAAGAAAATTTAAAAATATTTTTTAGTTCATTTAAAAATAAAAATAGACTCATTACCTACTAATATAGTAATATTTTTACAGAAAAATAACTATACTTTTCCAAGTAAGAAACAAATTTTCCAGAAGCCTGGCTTAATAGAAGACATGAATTCTCTCTGCTTCTGCATGTTATTTTGGTTGAAACATATACTGAATAGTCTCCTACAGATGTGTAATTCAAAGAAGTATTTATTTTTTTGAGTGAGAGTCTCCCTCTGTCTGGAGTGCAGTGGTATGCTCATGGCCACCACAGTCTCGACCTGCTTGGCTCAGGCGATCCTCCCACCATTGCTTCCACGTAGCTGGAACCACAGGCATGCGCCACCACACCCAGCTAATTAAAAAAATATTTTTTTTTGTAGAGACAAAGTCTCACCAAGTTGCCCAAACTATTCTCAAACCCCTGGGCTCAGGGAATCCTTTTACCTCGGCCTCCCAAAGTGCTGGGATTACAGGCGTGAGCCACCAACCCCAGCTCACTCCTGTAAAAATTATTTTAATAGCTTTTTCAGATAAGTTTGGACATTATTCTTTGATACTACATCAAAACTCAAAAAGTGGTATTTTCTTGAAGGTTAATTACAATGTAAAATTTGGAAACAAATCAGTGACATTTTGTACTCTGTTACCCTTAAATCTCTTCACCTGTTTTGCTCTTTGAATGGATCTTTTTACCCATGCATGTTTTGTTTTGTTTTGTTTTGTTTTGTTTTGAAGACAGAATCTCACTCCATTGCCTAGGCTGGAGTGCAGTGGCACAATCCTGGCTCACTACAACTTTTACCTTCAGGATTGAGGTGATGAACCTGCCTCAGCCTCCTGCATAACTGTAACTAAAGATAGGCGCCATCATGCCTGGCTGATTTTTTTGTAGGGACGAGCTCTGGCTATGTTGCCCAGGTTGGTCTCGGATTCGTGGTCTCAAGTGATTCTCCTGCCTCAGCCTCCCAAAATGCTGGGATTACAGGTGTGAGCTACTATACCCAGCCTCATGCATGATTTTGTAACATGCCTTGTTCATTGGGAAGATACTGGTTCACTAAGTTATGCAGATCTTTCAAATGCTGTCACATTTCGTGTAAGAAAATCACTTTTGTTTAATATCACCACCAATTTCATCAAACAAATCTTTCAGTACTGTACCAGGAAGCTGTCAACTCACAGTGGTGAATACAAGTTCTCCAACATTCTAACTTTTAACTGAAAACTTGATTTTAGCATTTGCAACAAATACTGTCAATTGCTTTCCTTAAAATGACAGGCTCACATTTTTTCATTTTCTTTTTTTTTTTGAGTTGGAGTCTCACTCTGTCACCCAGACTGGAGTGCAGTGGCCGCTCCCGGCCACCGCAGCCTCGACCTGCTGGGCTCCGGCTATCCTTCCGCCTCAACCTTCCAAGTAGCTGGAACTACAGGTGCGCGCTACCACACCCGGCTCATTTTGATTTATTGTAGAGATGAGGTCTCGCCAAGTTGCCCAGGCGGGTCTTGAAGCCGCGGGCTCAGGCAATCCACTCACCTCAGCCTCCCAAAGGCACGGGATTATAGGCTGAGCCACCGAGCCCAGCTCATTTTTCCATTTTCAAGAGAATATCTTCAAAATACCTGAATCCGAATAACTACATTTTGTTTGTCAGTCTTTCAGGTAAAAAGAAAATAAAGAGTTCCATAGAAAAACAGTTATTTTAGCTCACAACTCAATTACACGAGGGACACAGAAACTGAGATACCGAAACGCCCCAGTGTGCGCCAGAAAAACAAGCAATCAAGACACCAAACTTCATGTGGGCACCCAGTAGTGAAGACTTCGACTTCCAGTACAATTTGATGCCACTGATTTGATTTGTGCTGAACTGCTAGCAGTGCTGCCCACCACCACTGCTCCTGCATCTTCAGTGCCATGGAAAAGGCAAATAACATCTTATCATTATCAGGGAAATGATTTCAACCTTGGAACTCCCTGACTAGGGCCCCAGATTCCATAGATCACTGCTAAGTTAAGCCAATTCAAGATCCCATTTTATTTACCTATCAGTTCTGGAATAGATACATGACATAAGTCTGGCCAATAGACCAAAGGGGCCTCTGGGAAGGGTTCTATCTTTTAACAAGATATATAGAAACAGAAATTTCCCTTTTCTGCCTCTAGATTTTGGCATCTACGTGAAAAACCTAGAAATAGCCTGTTCAAGAGGTCACTCAGTTTGGGAAAATGGAAAGATGGGAAACTTCTGGGCAAACTCTTGTCAGTGTTGAATCACTGAGTTATTCAACCCTGGAACTGCCCTATCTTTAGATGCATATGTGAGATAATCGTTTTCTTTATGAAGTGACTTTTAGTTGAGTTTTCTGTTCCTCAAAGTTGAAAGCATCTTTACTCACACATATTCTTACACTTATGTCAATCTATCACTATTCAAAGACCCCAAGAGTCTGGTCACTGGTTTGGTACATTCCTAACTCCCTGAAATAAAGCAAGCACAATAAAGTGATGACAAGGCATTTAACAAGACACAGTAGCCAGGTCAATGGCTCACGCTTGTAATCCCAGCACTTTGGGAGGCAGAGGCGAGAGGATTGCTTGAGTCCAGGGTTAGAGGCCAACCTGGGCAACTTGGTGAGACCTCAACTCTACAATAAATAAAAAAAATTAGCCGGATGTGGTGTCGCACACCTGTGGTTCCTGCTATTTGGAAGGCTGAGGCAGAAAGATCGCCTGAGCCCAGCAGGTTGAGGCATGTCACTGCAGTCCAGCTTGGGCAACAGAGTGAGACTCCAACTCAAAAACAAACAAACAAAACCAAGGCACAGTAGCTAGAAGGAGGCACACCAAGTCAAACAGCTAAAACAGGTGACTTATATAGAGACAAATCTAGTACAAGAGACAAAATTGAATTTTAATAAAAAAGTAATGAGAGCCCTTAAGAGGATGAGAATCTAACACCAAAAATTCAAGGACCATTATTCCTCAATTAGAGTGTAATCAGGATCACAAAGTAAGCAGGCGTTGGGAGCAAAGTCATTGGAAGACATCCAGATGTCAAGAAATCAGATCACAGATTATGTAGTAGATCAAGAGAAAAGTACTCACTATTCTGTGTTTGTTCTACCACCAAAGTTGGAGATGTAGGTGTGTATAAGAGAAGTAAAAAAATAAAGATAACAATAAATAGGTTGGCCAGGCTTGGTGGCTCAGCCTGTAATCCCGTGCTTTGGGAGGCTGAGGTGAGTGAATTGCCTGAGCCTGAGGGTTCAAGACCCGCCTGGGCAACTTGGCGAGACCGCATCTCTACAATAAATCAAAAAAAATTAGCCAGGCGTGCTAGCGCGTGCCTGTAGTTCCAGCTACTCGGAAGGCTGAGGCTGAAGGATCGCCGGAGCCCAGCAGGTCGAGGCTGCGGTGGCCGAGAGCATGTCACTGCTCCCCAACCTGTGTGACAGAGTGAGACTCCAACTCAAAACAAATAAATAAATAGGTTTATTTGTAAATTTTTAGATTATAGTAAAGAGTTCTTTTCAAAGTAAAATAGGCCTGTTCTTTTGTTACTGGCATGTGTGTTTGAAGATTTCTAATCCACATCTCTTTTTTAAACTTTCTATTACACTGTGAGATTCAGAAGACAAAATGCTTAAATCAGAGAAACACATGAGAAAAAACTGACCTTGTAGATAGAAATAATTATTTTTAGCTCTCCTACCACTTCTGTGTGTGTCAATGGAAAAGCAGAAATGGTTCACAGCTACATGCCTTGCAAGACTGAAGTTCCTGTCTCTATACGGAGAATCTAGTCCATTGTGGAGAAGATGGTTTTTGGAAAATAATAATCTCTGTCAAGTTTTGGTCATCCGATGTATAATAATTCTAAAACATAATGACAAATGTATGTTTTTTGTTTGTTTTGAGTTGGAGTCTCACTCTGTCGCCCAGACTGGAGTGCAGTGACACGCTCTTGGCCACCACAGCCTCGACCTGCTGGGCTCCGGCGATCCTCCCGCCTCAGCCTTCCAAGTAGCTGGAACTACAGGCGCGTTATCCCAGGTGTGGCTAATTTACTGTAGAGACAAGGGCTCGCTAAGTTGCCAGGGCTGATCTCGAACCCGCGGGCTGAGGTAACCCATTTGCCTCGGTCTCCCAAAATGCTGGGATTACAGGTTGAGCCAGCGAGCCCAACCCAAAGATGTGTTTTAAGTTCAAACATTAAATGCTAGTGAATTAGTCAAGGCTCAAGGCCACCGCAGGCTGGACCCGCTAGGCTCAAGTGATCCTTCCACCTCAGCCTTCCAAGTAGCTGGAACTACAGGTGAGTGCCACCATGCTTGGTTAATTGTTTGATTTATCACAGAGACTGAGGTCTCAGCAAGTTGCCCAAGCTGGTCTCGAACCTCTGGGCTCAGACAATCCTTTCGCTTCCAGCTCCCAAAGTGCTAGGATAACAGGTATGAGCCGCAGCCCCCGGGGTGTTCTTTCTTAATATCTGACATTACCACTCAAATTCAGCTTCCAGAAAGAGCTTCGCTGAGAACAACAAAACTACAAACTTCTTGGGGAGTAGCTTCTCTCAAATCAAAAACATAATGAAATTTCTCTTCTGTAATATCAAAACAAATATGGATCATGCAGTTCTCTAAAATCCTTGTAGAGAGCTCACAATGAAGATCATGTCACTCAAGTTAAGAGTCACAGTCATGGTATAATGGGAGCAGCTTCAATATTATATAGATGCTGAGTGGTCTCATGTGCAGCAGCAATTGTGAGTTTACTGATGTTTTCACCTTGTGTCATAAGTACAAGCCTGTTGTTTTGTCCTTTGTAGCTTATTAACAATGATCAGCATATCCATAAAAGTTTGCATTGCTTTCCACCTCAGAGTGGAGTACCAATAATCCTGAGGTGATATCAATACTTTTCAAATATATCTGTTGCATATGGACATAGATGTCACGTACTTGTCAATATTCTTAATCACAAATTGAGATTGCTTTTAAGGATATTTTTCAAAAATAACTTCAAATCAATGGCCCAGAAAGGATTAATATATTTTCATTCAATAGTATGTTTTTTGAAGCCTCTTGCATTAACAGTGACTAGGCAGGTTACCAGCAACTTTTTAGTTGATGGTTAAATAAACTAAGTTACAATCTCATTTGACAATTTGGTCTTGTTTTTTGGAAAAAAAAATAAGTTTTTTGAACTTTGAAGTAACATTGTATTTTGAGAGTATTATAAAAAAGATGGCTAATTCTTTTAAAGATAGGTTTGGTGTTTTAATTAAAGATCACATTTATTAATCAAAGATTCTATTTGACTTTTTTTTAAGTTGGGGTCTCACTCTGTTGCCCGGGCTGGAGTGCAATAGCACGATCACACTCACCAAAGCCTCAAATTCTTGAGCTCGAGCCATTCTCCTGTCTCAGCCTCCTGAGTAGTTGGGCCTACAGGCACATACCACCACACCCAGCTAATCTTTTTTATCTTTTGCAGACGTGAAGTTTTGCTGTGTTGCCCAGTCTGGTCTCAAACTCCTGGCCTCAAGCAATCCTCCTATTTCAGCCACCCAAAGTGCTGTATTACGGGTATAAGCCACCGCATCCGGCCTGATTCAACATATTAAACACAGATGCCAAACTAAATAACTAGTTCAGTTATTCCAGCAATAGTATGAAAATGTTTCTTCTCCAGAATAGTCCTTTCAGTCAGGTGACACAGGGAAAAATTAATTTTAAGTTATTAATAGCCCTATTAGCCATCAGAAAAGCAATTTTGCTGAATCATTTGTATGATAAAAGTGCATTAGGCGAAAGGGTATCCTCCACCAATCTTGGACTGACATGGTCAGTTCATGGCTCTATAGCTGTCATTTAGACGTAGATACTAACTTTGTATTCACTGGTGCTACTACAGCAATCCAAGCAAAATAAGCTAGTGTAGAAGCAGTGTCAGGAAAAGTGGACTGAGTTAAGACATATTTTGGAAGTAGAATTGACAAGACTTGGCTCTAGACAGTGTCTAGACAGTACAAGATGTGGGGATGGGAGGAGGTGGGTTGGAGGTCAAGGCAAAATCTTGGGTTTCTAGTAGGAACAACTCTGTTAATGGAGATGTGGAGGTGTGTTTTACCAAAAGGGAGAAGACCAGAGGAGGGACAGATTTGGAAGTGGGGTGGGAATGAAGACTTAATAGTTCAAGGTATTTCAAGTTTGAGATCTCAGATAGAGATGGTATCTTGGAGACACATCAAGTAAGTAGTGGAATATACATCTAAGGTAGATAATATTTTGAGTTGTTGGCATTTAGATGATGTTTGAGACTACAGGACTAAGTAATAATGCTTAAGAATAATGGGTTAGAACATGAAGAAGGTCCAAGATCTCTGCCTGGAAAACTGAAGGAACTGACCCACCCTGTTTTTCCTAGGCGTACTTCTCATATTTGCAGGTCTCTGGTTTATTTTTACTTTTATCAAATGAGTTTTCCTGACTCCTTAGCCTACACTAGGCAGCACCTCCCCCCATGTCTTCATCCTTTTCCTTCAAAGTGCTCATTATCACTGTCTGCAGTAGATTATCTGTGACCATTTGTCTGTATTTGGCTCTCCACTAGGACGGACACTTCATGAGAGCAGAGGACTTTGGTTTCCATCTGTATCCCTAGTGCCTGGCACAGTGTAAGGCATATAATCAACACTAACAGTATTGGGTCATGAAGTAAAGTGCGTGTGGACACTGGTTGTTGGAAAATGAGCCTGCTGAGCTGATAATGACAAATTAACAACTGTTAATATATGTAACAGTTTAAGACATTAGCCAGTTATTATTGACCTTGAATTTTCCTAAGAGGAAAGTAATTAGGTTACAAAAGATTCAAGCATTTTAGTTTACTATTTCACTCTCCATGGAGGGACTATGATATATGAATGTTTCTGGAGAATTTTATTTTTTCAAACTCTACAAGTGTTCTCAACAACTGTATAAGTGGTCTCTCTTAAGCTCACAGGGTGGACGAAACACCTAAAGCTCCCTCATGTTTCTGTTATCCATAAAAATGTTTGGATGTAGCATTAAATCATTACATGTTTTCACTGTAGCATGAGTGAACAGGGTGGACATGACAATGATTTTGCTGATCTTATTCGAGTGCTCATCTTTGTAAATGTTCCTTATACTAGTCGGGTGCAGTGGCCCATACCTATAATTCCAGCACTTTGGGAGGTTGAAGTAAGATGATTGCCTGAGCCCACAGGTTTGAGACCAGTCTGGGCAATTTAGCAAGAACTCATCTCTACAATAAATCAAAATATTAGCCGTGCATGGTGGCACACACCTCTAGCCCCAGCTACTTGGAAGACTGAGGCAGCCGAGTGCGGTGGCTCAAGCCTGTGATCTCAGCACTTCGGGAGGCCGAGGCAAGAGGATTGCCTGACCCCAAGGGTTTGAGACCAGCCTGAGCAACTTGGTGAGACCTCGTCTCTACAATATATCAAAAAAAGAAGCCAGGTGTGGTAGCACACCTGTAGTTCCGGATACTTGGAAGACTGAGGCAGAAGAGTCGCCTGAGCCCAGCAGGTAGAGGCTGGAGTGGTCAGGAGCGTGCCACTGCACTCCAGCCTGGGCAACAGAGTGAGACTCCGA